>NC_041409.2:89224406-89481906 GCF_900747795.2 Erpetoichthys calabaricus | reverse complement strand
ATGGATTCCTGCAGGGCATGTTGGAACTGGAGTTTGGTGCAGCCTTGTTGGGTTCCGTGGTGGCCGTCAGGGGGAGCTGCGGAGCTTTATACAGGACCTCCAGCACCCCTGGTAGTGATTCCAGGTAATAGTGATGAGCCACCTGGAACACTCCCAGGACCTGAATAAGAGGAGCCACCTCATTCCATTGAAGAGCCAGAGTTGGGAGGAAGAGGACAAAGCCTGAGGAGGAGTGGAAGTGGATGGACTGGCAGTAAGGAAGAGACTGAACTGTGTGTTTCGGTGTTGGTAGTCTGTGCACAGTTTATTGTAAATAAACCAGGCATTGTGTTTGAACCTGTGTCCTGCCTGTGTGTGTCTGGATCTATCTATCTATCTATCTATCTATCTATCTATCTATCTATCTATCTATCTATCTATCTATCTATCTATCTATCTATCTATCTATCTATCTATCTATCTATAGATATAGGTTCTCTGAACCTCAGCCGTAGCGGCCATTGGGTTCTTGGTCACCTCTCTTACCAAAGCCCTTCTCCCCTGATGGCTGAGTTTGTTCAGCTCTATAAAGAGTTGTCGTTGTTTTTTTGTAACATTCCCCAGATGTGTATCTCAATGGCAGGTCATTCAGCCTCATGACTCATGGCATCTTCTATAGCATTTACTAATCACATCCAGCACACTGAACTGACCATAAAGGGAATCCAAACAAGATGTAGAAACATCTCAAGGATGATGAACAGAATGTGATGCACCCGAGTCAAAGAAAAGGATTTGTGGTCACCAGGGGGCACCAGAGAGCCCCAAACCAAAGACACAGTATAACACCAGACACTCTATGAATAAAATAAAAGGTATTTACTCACACCAAGCACCTCTTCACAGTCCTCCAGTAATTAACTTCTTAAACAATGCAAAGAAATTCCACAGTTATTCTTCCTCCTCTTTACCTCCCGCGGAGTGTTTCCCGATGCCTCCCACCTCTGACTCAATTCAAGTGAGACAGCAGCCTTCCTGGAAATTCCTGCTGGTCTCCCATCCACACCATCCAAAGTATTTCTGGGTTATATGGAGGCCAGGGCAGTCCTCCCCCGGCCGATTCCTCTGGTGGTCTCCAAAGACCCCAACAGGCCTGCATTTCCAGACTCCAACTCCCATATCACCCAGTGGATCTCCTGATCGGGTTTAGCTATGGAAGGACGCTGCCACCCGGTGTGTGGAGGAATCATCAATCATCTAACCCAATGAGCCCGATCGCCTGCTCCCTCCATTATGGCATTCTTCTTTTTATCTCAGCTAGGATGCCTGTCCTTCCTCTCTGGCACTTACAGAGTCTGAACAATCACTTTTTTTTGGTTTAATAAATTTACAAAAATGTCTGAAATGTCTGAAACAAGGTGTTGAGTGTCACTTGATGTGGCAAAAAATGAATTTAAATGACTTTGGCACAAAGCTGCAGCATAACAAAATGTGTAAAAGTAAAGGGGTCTGAATACCAAGAGCTATGTTGAAATCGCCCGCTTGTATGCATTCTTCCCATTTCAAACACTTCCTTCAGTCTGGTACAGTACGCAGTTTGCGTTGCACGTAATTTATACCCCCAGACACTGCCTGCGTATTCAATCCATAGACATGCATTATTGACTTTAGCAATACAACTCCACAAATCAGCCTTTCATCGTTATTGGCAGGCACCTAACGTGTCTTATTTATGGACTCACAGCACGCTGCACTGGGGATGACTGTGAGTTCATAGCTCAGCGTCAGCTACTGCATCACCAGTCATACTTCCTTATTTCTACATTCTTTTTTTTTATCTCACTTACATGATAAAGCTTCTCTGGGTTGATTTGCATATGCATTGGATAGCAACTGCTTTAGGGTGGCATGGTGGTACTGTGGGTGAGCCCCCTGAGTTCCGTTGCAGCAGCCTGTTGCTGTCTTTATGCAATTTACATGACTCAGAATGACTGAAAATCAAGAGTCTGCCTTATAAAGAAGGATTTAGGAGTCATAGTGGACTCTAAGCTATCGACTTCCTGATGGTGTTCAGAAGCCATTAAGAAGGCTAACAGAATGTCAGGTTATATAGCGCCTTGATGTGTGCAGTACAAGTCACAGGAGGTTCTGCTCAAGTCTTTATAACACACTGGTGAGGCCTCATCTGGAGTCCTGTGTGAAGTTTTGGTCTCCAGACTGCAAAAAGGACATAACAGCACAAGAGAAGGTCCAGAGAAGAGCGACTAGGCTGATTCAGGGCTACAGGGGATGAGTTATGAGGAAAGATTAAAAGAGCTGAGCCTTTACAGTTTAAGGAAAAGGAGATTAAGAGGAGACCTGACTGAAGGGAATTAGTACAATTGATTAGGTCAGGTCAGGTTGGGGAGCCTGCACTGGTACAGCACATTACTGCACCCACCTCATGACGAAACCTGATTGGCAACCCCCCGGTCAGACACGCAGTCCAGACCCACCCTATGGAAATGACCCACGTTATGTGGGTGTCCCCTTGGTCTGGTCCAGTCGCTCAGGTCCTCAGCAATGATGATTGATGATCACCCTTGGGGAATTACACCACATGGCTGCTCCCTCACATTGCTGGTCATGTGCCTCATTCAGGACTCCATGAGCAACACAAAGTCAAACCAGCGGTACCCAAGGATTCTCTGAAGAGACACAAGGAGTCCAGTCTTCATCTCAGGTCACTGGATAGCGTCCATGTCTCACAGCCATATAGCAAAAGATGAAGCACCAGGACTCTAAAGACTTGGACCTTGGTCCTTTCGCAAAGATATCGGTAGTGACATTAATGTCACTGCCAAGGTAAGTAAACCTCTCGATGAGGTGAATTTATTTATAGTGTTTGCTAGTAATAATATCTTGATTTCTATCTGTTATCACATACATAAGAACCAATGTTTTACCACCTGTACATGCAAAATGGTAAGAAAACTACGTGCCCTTAATGCCCATCTGTCTAATGGACTTGTATGGAAAATTTGGTTGATCACAGTGAAAGCACACTCAAGTTATCTTGTTTACATACACACACACACTGACATAATTCCAAAAATGGTATTTTCGGACTCAGGGAGGTCTAAAACATTGAGATTCATCAAAATCTCGATATCGCATTTTTGGATAATTACAATACTTTCCTTATGAGAAAGTAAATCAGACTCAGGGAGGTTTAAAATGTCAGGATTCATCAAAATCTCGACATCGACTTATTGGATGATTACAATACTTACCCTACGAGAAAGTAAATCAGACTCAGGGAGGTCGATTTTGGATGATTACAATACTTTCCTTACAAGAAAGTAAATTGGACTCAGGGAGGTCTAAAACGTCGAGATTCATCAAAATCTCGACATTGAATTTCTGGATGAGTACAATACTTTTCCTGTGAGAAAGTAAATCAGACTCAGGGAGGTCTAAAATGTCGAGATTCATCAAAATCTCGACATTGAATTTTTGGACAATTACAATACTTTCCCTGCGAGAAAGTAAATCGAACTCAGGGAGGTATAAAACGTCGGGATTTATCAAAATCTAGACATCGAATTTTTAGTCAATTACAATATTTGCCCTACGAGAAAGTAAATCGGACTCACGGAGGTCTAAAACATTGAGATTCATCAAAATCTTGATATAGAATTTTTGGATGATTGCAATACTTTCCCTATGTAAAAGTAACTTGGACTCAGAGAGGTCTAAAACGTCGAGATTCATCAAAATCTCTATATCAAATTTTTGGACAATTACAATACAGTAATCCCTCACTACTTCGCGGTTCACTTTTCGCGGATTCACGACTTTGCGGATTTTATATGTAAGCATATCTAAATATATAACGCGGATTTTTCGCTGCTTCGTGGGTTTCTGTGGACAATGGGTCTTTTTACTTGCTTCCTCAGTTGGTTTGCCCAGTTGATTTCATACAAGAGATGCTATTGGCGGATGGCTGAGAAGCTACCCAATCAGAGCACGCAGTTAAGTTCCTGTGTGCTGCTGATTGGCTCAGCGACGGAGTGTTGCATTAACCAGGAAGTCTCATCTCACTCATTCAGCATTAACGTGCTAATGCTTCAGGGGCCGTGTCCAAGCGCCAACAGAAGATGCAAATGATTGCAGAAAAGGTAAAAGTTTTGGATATGTTGAAGGAAGGGAACAGCTACACTGCTGGAGGACACCATTACAGCATAAATGAGTCCACGATTCTTTTTATTTAAAAAGGAGGAAAAGCATATAAGATCTACGGCCGCAGTGTCCTTTAACCAGGGCGCAAAACGAGTTGCAAGTGGACGTGATAAGGCAGTAGTCTGGATGGAATCTGCTTTAGGAATCTTTGCAACAAGGTCGACGACGTCATGACCGCCTACAAGCTGCTACGTGTACTTCGCTATACAGTAAGTGTAAACTTATCTACTGATTTCATATTGCTTAGCAGTTGTCCCTGTTATTAATAGAGTAAAGGGTGGGCTGTAAACAATACAGGGAGGGTTTAAAAACGTCCAAATGCACGTTAAATAATGGAATAAATATGGTGTCCCTACTTCGCGGAAATTCAGTTATCGCGGTCGGCCTTGGAACCTATCTCCCGCGATAAGTGAGGGATTACTGTACTTTCCCTGAGAGAAAGTAAATCAGAATCAGGAAGATCTAAAACATCGGGATTTATCAAAATCTAGACATCGAATTTTTGGTCAATTACAATATTTGCCCTACGAGAAAGTAAATCGGACTCAGGGAGGTCTAAAACGTCGAAATTCATCAAAATCTCGATATAGAATTTTTGGATGATTGCAATACTTTCCCTATGTAAAAGTAAATCGGACTCAGGGAGGTCTAAAATGTCGAGATTCATCAAAATCTCGACATCGAATTTTTGGACGATTACAGTACTTTCCCTATATTTCTTGTACGAGAAAATAAAAAGAGTGACTGGTCTCATCCATGAAACTTTAGGTTGGTAAACTTAACATGCATCACAGGTTAACAGGTACAACTGGAATAGTAAATGGTAAAATGAAAAATAAACCTTAGAAAGGGGATTTGTTGACTCTAAAAATGCCCAAAATTAGCGTAGATGCATTCAAATAAATGCAAATAAAGGATCAGTAAACGCCAAAGTATCACAATACTGAACTGTACCTCTCACAGCCTGCTATCACCACTGAGGATAGGCCTTGATTTTTTCTGGGCTGGGGTCCTATCCCTGCATGTTTGGCTTTATTGCTTTGCCGTTCCTTTCTTACATGAAGAGTGGGCACAGCTGGTTCTATCAGAAGTCCCGCACGATGTGGCTGTCTGTACGACTTACATGGAGCCCGACGATATTTACACGAGGAGAGCCACTGAGCCCGCTTGATACGTGTCTGCAGTCTGAGTCTTAGTAAGATCTGAAGCCTGCAGATTTTTCCAAAAGAGGCCCGAGTAACTTGCTTGACAGAAGTACTAACAGATGTGGAAAACTGCAAAGACGGCTTTTTTTTTTTTAAACTTTGAAGTGTAATAAACTGCCAGGCTGTCAACAAAAGCCAGTGAATCGTCACCTGTGAGACGTGACAAAACACAAAGATGGTGATTCACCTGCCGTGTGTTTCTAATTAAGAAATCACTGGCAGATCTACAGAAAGACAAATTACCATTTGTATACATGGATTTGATTAACATTTGCACATTTCTTCTTAGAGCTGTACTTGGAAAAGAAAGAATCCATGCAGCTGAAAATTTATGCAATATGCAAGAGATGTAAGAGAAGCTCACAGCTAAGGGAGGCTGGTTACGACTATGGCCACCATCACTGTAGCAGGCTGGGCTCATCAGCATAAAGTGACTCAAGATGGCACTTGGTGGTCTCAGCTGGACTGGAATGGGGCACTGGACAAGGTTGGGTTACCAGTGGATGACCAACAACCCTACTGGTGCTTAAAAAAAAGACAAAAGAGGCTGCAGCTACCCATTGTCAGACTCTAGGGGTCGCTGTTGCCTTTATCAACCCAACAGACAGGCACACTGAACACAACGAAAAATCACCAAGAAGGTTTTTAATTATTTTCTTCTTGTTGTAGTGCACCTCCGCCACCATAAACAGTCAGTCAGTCATCTTAATCTCAAAATAAAACTGCTCCATATTATTCTTCCAATGTGCAATATAGACCTTAAGTCAACAAGTGCAATTTGTATATTTATTACTATTCGGTTTGTTATTATATTCAGTCTTTTTGTCTTTTTGTCATTTTAACTCTTATTCCTCACACTGAGTCGATTGCACCTTCAATTTCGTTGTTCCTTTGTAAAAGTGACAATGACAATAAAGATCTATCTATCTATCTATCTATCTATCTATCTATCTATCTATCTATCTATCTATCTATCTATCTATCTATCTATCTATCTATCTATCTATCTATCTATCTATCTATCTATCTATCTATCTATCTATCTATCTATCTATCTATCATATAGTGCCTTTCCTATCTATCTATCTATCTATCTATCTATCTATCTATCTATCTATCTATCTATCATATAGTGCCTTTCCTATCTATCTATCTATCTATCTATCTATCTATCTATCTATCTATCTATCTATCTATCTATCTATCTATCTATCTATCTATCTTCCAACCCGCTACATCCTAACTACGGGGTCACAGGGGTCTGCTGGAGCCAATCCCAGCCAACACAGGGCGCAAGGCAAGAACAAATCCCTGGGCAGGGTGCCAGCCCACCTCAGGGCACACACACACACAGCACACACTAGGGACAATTTAGGATCGGAAACGCACCTAATCTGCATGACTTTGGACTGTGGGAGGAAACCCACGCAGACACGGGGAGAACATGCAAACTCCATGCAGGGAGAACCCGGGAAGCGAACCCAGGAGTCCTTACTGCGAGGCAGCAGCGCTACCACTGCACCACCGTGCCGCCCCACCATAAACAGGCAATACAATAATAATAAATACCATCAACCAACACAAATCTCTCCTCCACACCTCCCAGCAAGCTCTATCCTATTGGGGTGCCCAACAGTCCTTTGTATAGTCCTTGACCCGGAAGTGCTTCTGTCCTTCTGCCCAATTGCCCGGGTCAGATGGAGAATTGGCTTTTTCTTCAGCCTGGAAGTACTTTGGAACTTCTGTCCTCGTGACTCGGTAGTACTCTCGGGCTATGGAGAAGATACGAGTCTCCAAGTCCCCCTGCAGTGTCTCCTGGTGGCACCCACGGCATCCGGCAGAGCTGAGAAGCCAAACTCCAAATCCCATGGTGCCCTGCGGGAACCTGGGTGTACCACTATGCTGTAGGGACATTGCCATCTGGTGTCTTGGGTGAGGCAGTGTCCCTCCGTAACTGCTTTCTCTCACCTTTCACCTCTTTGGGCGTCCAGGTTGAGCAGCTGGCCGGCCACCACACCGAGAAACTTTTCCTTTTTTCCTATTGCTGTTGTTTTACAGTGTTATGATTTTCTTAAGGGGAAGCCCCAAATAATCCAAACTACCAATTTTTGTAAATAGGGCCCACAAAAATGCTAAAATGAGTGTTGGGCCTCCTAAAAAGTGTGTAGACCTAAAGGAACTGCCCAAGATCCAAAGCAGATCACCTCATCTGTTAAACATGGCGGTGCTGGGGGTGTTATGGCTTGGGTATGTATGGCTGCCACAGGTCCTGGCACACTTCTCTTCATTGATGTTGGCACTGCTGACGGCAGGGGCACAGTGAATTCTGAGGTGTAGAGTAACATCTGATCTGCTCAAGTTCAGTCAATGCCTCCACACTCACTGAGCGGTGCTTCATCCCACAACAAGATGATAATCGAAACATTTCAAATCTAAAAAAATGGAAAATTCTTGAATGGCCAAGCCAGTCAACCGAGTTAAATCCAATTGAGCCAGACCTTCCATATGCTGAAGAGAAAACTTAAGGTGACAAGCTCCCCGAAGCAAGCAGGGACTGAAGATGGCTGCACGAGAGACTGGGCAGAGCAGCACCTGCTGAAGTCTATGAATCACAGACGTCAAGCAGTCATTGCATGTGAGGGATATGCGACCTGCCATTGCTGGTGCCCTGAAATGGTGGGACCCTGTAAAGAAAGTGTCGTGTAACCAAAATGTGTGCAAATCCCCTTCAATGAAAGTCTGCAGTGTGCACTTTAATCACAACGTCTGAAGTGTTTGACTTGTCATTTGAAACTGTGGAGCAGAGGGGCAAATCAAGGAGCAATGTGTCTTGGTCCCAAACATTATGGGGGGCACTGCACGTACACTCTCTTACTATTCTATAAAGTGCTGATTTATTATTATTCCTGTAATTCTGTATTATGGAGCCTTCAACACGCGATATGAATAATACCAGACAGGACCCTGGTGCCCACTGCTCTACCTCCTTGGACTGAACACGCAGCGTCACATTAAACAAATCCAAAAAATATGTGATGTGAAAGTGAAGCTCTGAGTCTGCACGCTCCGTGCGTTCTTTGGCTCATTCTACCACATAAATGTGTGCCACCTGCAAATGCCGCCTTGCCGCATTTCTTTGAGAAAATTCCAAGCCCCAGGCGCATATTAATTCCTGCACTGCCAAAGTTTCTTTTTTTTCCTTTAATCAAATTACATTCAATTATAAAGTCATATGTAAAATGTTGTAGAACCCAGTGAAGTATAATGTTCAAAATTAGCGTTACGCTCAATGCCTCGAAGCGCTGGAGTCGTCTCGCTCAGCTGCAGTGGAGCCTGCCTGCCATGTAAATAGCACACTGACAAGGGGCTCTGGCACTGGCGCCGAGGGGCATCACTAGGGGAGTCAGTGCCCGATCTCAGAATTCTACCTGAAGAAAGGAGATATGGAGTGCATTCAGGAACTATTTGGACCTCGGTGACTTGCTGTGCACTTTATTGTGTTGTAGAGTTCATTTAAAATGGATAAATTTGCCATTTTTGCCCATTAATCTCCATGCATTAACCCATCAATGCAAATTGAAGACACGTTTTTGCAAAGGTTTGCAAATTTGTTAAAAATCAAAACCTGAAATCTCTCATTCCTAGAAGCTGCTATGACACTCAAGAGTTCCCAAGTCCCGAGCAGTTCCAAAAAGCACCCACTAGAGGGGGAAATCCCATCAAAAATCCCTGGCTAGTAACCCAGAGGGCCACGTAGAATCTTTATAAAAGAAAAGGTTGAGTCGTTAATGAAAATACTCTGAAATAACATGAGGCTCCGTGGAGCACAAAAAGGCAAAAAGGAGTTGCCAGCAAAGACAATCCAAAGGGAACAAAATCCTAATGCAGTAATAGGGGGTGGCAGAATGTCCTGACAGTGGTGACAAGTCAGACACCTTTACGAAGAGGAAACGCCGTCAGGACAGCGATCGGCACCAGAGCCTACAGGTTGCACATCATCTATGATGATCGTCACTCTCTCAATCACGGTCATTGTCATCAAAATATTCACTTTCAACCAATCTAGTTGATTCAGAACATCAGCAGCTTTATACCTTTCTCCATATTTATTTGGACATTGAGGCAACTTTCTCTCTGTATACCACCACACATGGGTTTGAAATCAAGCAATCAAGAATTGACAGAAGTATAGACTTTCAGAGGTGTTAACAAAGTTAAAGAGACAGAGACAAACATGGTGGTGCACCTTTCTTGAAGACCTTCGTGCAGTCAGCTTGGCATGCGATGAAGCTGAGGCTGCTGAAGGCCTGTGCGTTGAAGCTGGGGAGTTCTCTACAGCGCATCTTCAACCTGAGCCTGGAACAGGGGAGAGTTCTGAGGCTTTGGAAAACATCTTGCATCACCCCAGTCCCAAATGGTATCACGTTCTAGTGAGCTGAATGACTTCAGGCCTGTCGCCCTGACGTCACATGTGTTGAAGACCATGGAGCAGCTGCTGCTTCATCACCTGAGGCCACAGGTCTGTCACACCCTCGACCCTCTGCAGTTTGCATACCAGGAGAAGGTGGGAGCGGAGGATGCCATCATCTACATGCTACACCGATCACTCTCCCACTTGGACAGAGGCAGTGGTGCTGTAAGAATTATGTTTCTGGACTTCTCTAGCGCCTTCAACACCATCCAACCTCTGCTCCTTAGGGACAAGCTGACAGAGATGGGAGTAGATTCATACCTGGTGGCATTGATCGTGGACTATCTTACAAACAGACCTCAGTATGTGTGTCTTGGGAACTGCAGGTCTGAGATTGTGGTTAGCAACACAGGAGCGTCGCAGGGGACTGTACTTTCCCCGGTCCTGTTCAGCCTATATACATCAGACTTCCAATACAACTCGGAGTCCTGCCACGTGCAAAAGTTCGCTGACGACACTGCTATCATGGGCTGCATCAGAAGTGGGCAGGAGGAGGAGTATAGGGACCTCATCAAGGACTTTGTTAAATGGTGCGACTCAAACCACCTACACCTGAACACCAGCAAAACCAAGGAGCTGGTGGTGGATTTTAGGAGGCCCAGACCCCTCATGGACCCTGTGATCATCAGAGGTGACTGTGTGCAGATGGTGCAGACCTATAAATACCTGGGAGTGCAGCTGGATGATAAATTGGACTGGACTGCCAATACTGATGATCTGTGCAAGAGAGGACAAAGCCGACTATACTTCCTTAGAAGGCTGGCGTCCTTCAACATCTGCAATAAGATGCTGCAGATGTTCTATCAGACGGTTGTGGCGAGCGCCCTCTTCTATGCGGTAGTGTGCTGGGGAGGCAGCATAAAGAAGAGGAACATCTCATGCCTGGACAAACTAGTGAGGAAGGCAGGCTCTATTGTTGGCATGGAGCTGGACAGTTTGACATCTGTGGCAGAGCGACGGGCGCTGAGCAGACTCCTGTCAATCATGGAGAATCCACTAAACAGGATCATCTCCAGACAGAGGAGCAGCTTCAGCGACAGACTGCTGTCACCGTCCTGCTCCACTGACAGACTGAGGAGATCATTCCTCCCTCACACTATGTGACTGTTCAATTCCACCCTGGGGGGGTAAACGTTAACATTATACAAAGTTATTGTCTGTCTGTATACCTGCATTGTTATCACTCTTTAATTTAATATTTTCTTTATCAGTATGCTGCTGCTGGAGTATGGGAATTTCCCCTTGGGATTAATAAAGTATCTATCTATCTATCTATCTATCTATCTATCTATCTATCTATCTATCTATCTATCTATCTATCTATCTATCTATCTATCTATCTATCTATCTATCTATCTATCTATCTATCTATCTATCTATCTCGATGGCAATCACTTGGTGCCCTATGCGCCACCTGGCACAGGAGGAACTAAGTCCAAGTCTAAGTGGCAAAGATATTGCATTAAACTTTCAGAAGGGGCGGCCATTTTTTACAGAATCCCTCCATTTTCAGAAGCTCAAAAGCAACTGGACATGTGACTGACAAACAGTGCCAGGGCCAGGTGTGGCCCGCTCCCTCATTATTCCATGACAAAGGTCCGGAGTTGATTCAAAGCACTGAATTTGCATTTGGTAGCTGTTGGCTGTTTGTGTAAAGAAAAACTTCCTAATGTTTGTGTGAAATGTACTTGCTAACCTAACAATCAAATTGTCCTCTGCTGGTTTTCATATGCAGTCACCTGTTGGCCAGCACTGACAATAAAGTCAAAGCCTTCTGCCAGCGAGCCAGTTGGGCTCCATTACCCTCTTGAAACATCAAATCTGCTTCCTCTTGCCATGGAAATTCAGTCGTCTGCTTTTTCTTCCATGCCAAGTTTGTCTAAAAGCAGCCATCTTAAAAGAGCACTCACCGTGCGGGCGCCTCATTAATACTTTGTAATGTATTCATTAGCACGCATGCACATAAATATATCTTTAATTAAAATTCAAAGAGAACGCGGGCATTTCAATGTTTTACAATGCAAATGTGATCATGAACAATATTACAAAATAAAAAAAAAATCAGGCACTACATTTGGGGTGAAAAGCAGGAGATGCGTGCCGGGAAGACAAATCATGTAAGTGTAACGCACTCCAGGGTGTGAAAACTCTTTTTTTTTCTTTATTCTTTGGTGGATAAAATGTTTTAGGATAATGTTCTTTCATTGCTGCACTTTAGAGCCATTAGAATGGTAATTATGCTGACAGGTATAATGCTCCCCATTCTTATTTCTTTTATAACTTAGATATTTCATGCAGCTGTAGTTCGGGGCAATTACATTAAAGTAAGAGAGCTTTATTCCAACAGCAGGCCGGCACCTTCTGCTATCAGTAGAAAAGTCACTTACGACTGGGAGAAAGCAAGGAATTCAGGTGGAAATCTCGGTGGCAAACACTTGTGCTTCAGTTTTATGCCATCAAATCTGTAATCAAACCCCGCAAACGTCAAAAATATACAAAGTGACAGGGGGCTGCCACTGCCTGGCATAGCTAACTCAGAAAAAAAAAGGACTGAAACTCCACAAGACTTCACGGCAGACACTTCGGAAACAGAAAGTGAAAAGGGGTAAGGATCCAAAATGGGTCGGTCAAGTAGAGACGGAGAGTCCCGAGGGGTGGCCTGCACCACTGAAAGCCTCACTACCAAGATGAGCCAACCCGGGGGGGGGGGGGGGGGCTCCTTTTTAATCCCGTAGATACCTCTCCTGTCATCCCTGGAGATATCTGTGACTGTCCCTGCCCACGGACACTGTGACAGCTGCCTGCTCATCCCCATAGATATCCCTGACCAGTCTTGACTGCTCCTTCATCTATTCAGACCACTTCTGCCCATCTTTGTATACATCTCAAACTGCTCCTTCCCACTCCTTTGGACACTGCGACTGCTCCTGCCTATCCCTTTAGGTATATCTGAATAGTTTTCCCCACTCCTTCTCCCATACTGCCCATTCCCATAGATATTTCTGACTACTCCTACCAATTCCATCAGACACTCTGACTGCTCCTGCCCATCCACCATGGATATCCCACCGATTCCCACAAATATCCCAGATTGCTCCTGCCAGCTTCCTTGGACACACTGACAGCTCACACCTATTTCCACCTGACCACTCCTGCCTGCTCCTGGCTTTTGTACTTTGTTGTTGTTCCCCCTACTGCCATTTCTTTTGTAGCACCTCCTCAAGTGTGCTTCAAAACATCTGACCCCAGGCACCCCTTCACCCCTGTAGAGGCATATCCATGGAGGGACGCACAGAACTCTACAGGCTAGACAATGGCACCTCAGGACTGCCATTAGGTATCAGGGTGAAATCCTTGGACCTTTGCTGGTGCAGTGGGTCCTGGGTTACTCCTGGTGCACGACAATGCCCGGCCTCATGTGGCGATTGAATGAAGGAATTGATGCCATTAACTGGCCCCCACGCTCACTCGCCTGATCTCAATCCAATCGTATACCTCTGGGTGGGACATTATGTTTCGGTCCATCTGACACCGCCAGGTTGCACCTCAGACTGTGATGGAGCTCAGTGATGCCCTGGTCCAGATCTGGGAGGAGATCCCCCAGGACACCATCCGTCATCTCTTTAGGAGCATGCCCCCCCCACCCCCCCGCTACATTGTCAGGCATGCATACAAGCACATATAAACTACTGAGTACGATTTGGAGTTGCTGCATTGAAATTTTGCAAAATGGACGAGCCTGTCTGCCACATAATTTTTTCATTTTGATTTTAGGTTGATAATTTTTATTTCCATCAAACGATGTGGCATCCTTTCATTCCTAACACATTACCCAGTCCATATCAGTGGAGATATCCAGCAGGATTTTTTCCCATTGAGATCTGATGTGTTTTCGAAGTGTTCCTTTCATTTTTTTGTGCAGTTTATATTGTCACACACATAGACCTTGTGGACAGCTTAAAGGCTCTGGTGGTGGTAATTCCTTGACAATCCACAGAATGCCACTGTATTCTAATACCTTCTCTCTTCCTCTCTCTGCAGACCGGATGATTGACAACCTCACCACATCTGATGGCACTGATGATTTTGGGCATCGGATAGGCATTGAACCGAGACACCTGGTTAAGCTGTAAGAATTAATTGTAAAATCGCCAACTTCCGTTTGGTTTAAAGACCAAAACGATAGGACTAGACCAAGGACTGCAGCTCTGCTTGATTACCCCCAAGTCCAACATTCGTCTGGTCTCTAACTCAACCTCAACACGTTTGGCTTCCAGGAGGTGGTATGGGTGTTCTCGAATGACGACTCCTGGGTCAGTAACAATGTTGTGCTCAATCAAGAGGTCTTTCCAGTTTTCTTGTTCACCACTTCCGGGGCAGACAAGATTACTTCTTCAAGCTCTCACCTTTGCTTGGGAGTTAGATCAGAACTGATGTTAAAGTGACTGACTGCGAAGACAAAGTGGGCAGAAGCAGTGTAAGGATAGGGATACCTTCCACTGCTTCAGGAGGTTAATGTGATTTATCCACTTGGCTGGTCATTTATTTGTTTGCTTAATCAAATAGTTGACCAATCCCTTCCTCACTTTAACTTCAAATAGGTCCTGCCAATGAGCCAATAATTTGGAGTGGGATGTGGGAACAAGAACCATAACCCGGTCTCCCGGCTGGAACTCCAACAAGGTTATTCCTCGATCATAACAACGGGCCTGCATTGCCGGAGCACATTCTATGTTATCGTTTACTATGGGACTAATCTACTGCGTAATTGAGTGAAAGACTCCAAAATGTTTAGTGAGGGATTGGCCTCCTGTTCCAAACCTTCTTTTAATATCTCAAGAAGACCTTGGGGTTGTTTCCCGTGTAATAACTCAATGGGAGAGAAGCCCGTGGAGGTTTGAGGGACATCCTGATAGGCAAACCACATGAGGGGAACCAACTGATCCCAGTTTCTTTCCTCCTCGCTGACCACCTTATGCAGCATGTGTTTGAGTGTCTGGTTAAAGCGCTCTACTAAGCCAACTGTTTGGGGGTGATATATTGGGTTCTTTAAACGCCTGATATAGAGTAATTTGGCCACTTCCCCAATCAAATCCAAGATAAATGCAGTCCCTTGATCCATAAGGATGTCTTTAGGGATGCCAACCCTCGCAAAGACCCCAACCAGTTTTCATTCAATATTCTTTGAGTTAGCCACTCTCAAAGTGATTGCTTCCAGGAATTGGGTAGCATAGTCCGCAATCACTAATATATATTTGTGGTCTCTTGCCGAAGATTCTAGGGGACCTTCAATATCTACCCCTAGTCACTCAAACGAGATGTCAATGAGCAGGATGGGAATAAGAGGAGCATGGTTCTTCCAAGAAATTCGTCGCAGCTGACACTCTGGACAAGAGGCACAGAATCTCTGAACCTCCTCATTGATTCTTGGCCATTAAAATCGGACCTTAATCTGCTCAAATGTCTTCTTGGTGCCTAAGTGGGAACCGATAAGGTGGCTGTGGGCTAATACTCAGACATGACTAGAAAATTGGTCTCAATGTCATCATCTGGGTGCAATAATACTGTATAGGGCCCCATTTTTGGATCACTATGAAAGACAACTCGAACTTGGATACATACCTCCACTTATGGGTTTGTTGTTGCCCCATCTGTAGCTGGAGTTGCTATATTTGTTCTGCCATCGGCTGGAACATCTCTGCGAAGTTCTGGGGTTCTGACATTGTGATGAATCCTGCCGACTACGCCAATGAAATAAAACACAAACATATATTATAAAGAGTGAAAAAAGGTGCTAAAGAAAATGCATGTTAATGCTAAGGTGAGAATAGTCCCATTGTGTTGATTGAGTCTGCCCCAAGATGGTGGTGGTTCCGTTTATGGAGGTTTCTGGAAGGAAAAGGCAGATACATATGGGCTGACCGCGGGAGTGACGTCATAGATAGTGGCACATCAATCTTTCTTTCTGCAGAGGGGACAGAAGAAGAGATACTGTTATCGCTTAGTGCCCTCGGTTGGTCCGGAGTAACACAGTCATCATCTAAGCCCATAAGTTGTTCCCCAAGCTCATGCATGTGACAATATATATATTGTAATAAATAAATCGCACTCGGGAAATGTCACAAAGAGTTTGGGGAAACTGCCCTGTATGATGTCTGTTGGAAGTGATGAAAATTGAATGAAATACGATCAAAAACCAAAGCATTTGACAGAATACAGTGCTGAAATGAGGATTTATATACAGAAAATGGCTACAGCATGTGATTTGGCAGGAAGTGATATCAATACAGAAAGGCGGCAGTGATGTCACCATGGTGGAACCAGAAGTGATATCATCAAGAGGGAGCCAGAAGTGACATCATCACCAGTGGGGCCGGAAGTGACGTCATCCATGGGAGCCGGAAGAAGGATTGGTGTGTAGTGGCCATTTTGAGAAACCGGAAGTACTGAAGGTAAGTGTGTGGAATTATTTTTCTTCTTTGGGTCTGTTAAGAGAGATAGAGAGAGAGGCGTTAATACTCAAAATCAACCCTCCATCTCGTAGTAGATCACTCACCTTACAGCTTACACCTAGATCACTGGCTGCCTCCTAAGCGCACGTGCGTGACTATATATATATATATATATATATATATATATATATATATATAGGGGCGGCAAGGTAGTGCAGTGGTAGCATGCTGCCTCACAGTTAGGAGACGCGGGTTCGCTTCCCGGGTCCTCCCTGCGTGGGTTTCCTCCCACAGGCCAAAGACATACAGGTTAGGTGGATTGGTGATTCTAAATTGGCCCTAGTGTGTGCTTGGTGCTTGGTGTGTGGGTGTGTTTGTGTGTGTCCTGCAGTGGGTTGGCACCCTGCCAGTGATTGGTTCCTGCCTTGTGCCCTGTGTTGGCTGGGATTGGCTCCAGCTGATCCCCGTGACCCTGTGTTCGGATTCAGCGGGTTGGAAAATATGTATATATATATATATATATAAACATACAGTATACATCCATTTTCCAACCCGCTGAATCCGAACACAGGGTCACGGGGATCATCTGGAGCCAATCCCAGCCAACATAGGGCACAAGGCAGGAACCAATCCCGGGCAGGGTGCCAACCCACCGCAGAAACATACAGTATATATATGTATAAGCACAGCTTTCCTATTTGATACATCTACAAAAACACACAAGATGCCCCCGCCATGCCCTTTGACTCTCCCCAGTAATTACAGAAGGAAATTAAAAATCTGAAGGGGAAATGAAAAGCTTGTGCTTGACTCGAGACCCACGTGACAAGGTTAGAAGGGATTAAAGCAAAACCAGTAATTCAGGCCAGCAGTCATTTCTGTAATTATTCCGTATTGACTCCTCGTTTGATAGGAGACGCTGCCAGGCACGACACCCCATCTGATATGTGACAATTAACAGCTCCTTGTCACCTGAAGGCCAGGCCCTGTCACTCTGCTATTCTTCATTTTCATTTCTGCGTCGCTAAACCTGCAACGGCAATAAAGGCTTTGTTGTTCTCCATATGTTAATTAACCGCCCAGTATGTGACAACGCCGTTGAATAAGAGCAAGCACGTTGGAGCCCAAAAGTGATTTTATTCTACTGTACCGACGATGGAGTCAGAGAGGAGAGGGAATTAAAAGTGAAGTGAGGAAAATCGAAGAGCAGTCGTACGGAGTGGCCGGGTGACTGACAGGCCACTTTGACACCTGGACATTTTACTTAAGAAGCTGGTAGCCATCTAAATATTTATCAATTGTGTTTGCTGACACCTTTAAAACTGCCTCGCCCAATAATGCATTTTATTGTTTCATCAGAAACTCACAAATCATGTAAAGCAAAGAGGGAAAGAAAAGAAAACATCTTCAAGTGCAAAAAACAGAACTGAGGACAGCCGGCTCACTGACTGTGTCCATCCATGAGTTTACAGCTCCAGCAACGAGGAATGAGGAACCTCGAGTGCTCAATAACTGCAACGCAATGAAGAAGAAGTTACTGCACCTTGCAAGAATGAGATGGCTGTCCAACTTTGAGATTCCTGCTCATGTGTCCATCTTTAAACTTTGAAAACCTCCATGGTGTTTCAGCAAAAAGGAGAAGTGGACAGTCTGCACGGGGTAAACATCTGGAAAGGAGTCGGCTGATCTCTCTGTTTGGGGTTCACCTCGCTGATCCATCATCAGTGCTTCTTGATCCTCCATTTTCAGACTGTAGATAGAAGAAGATTATGAGTAGAAGTGCGAGACACCAAAGGTGAGCAAACAGTCATTGCTCTTCCATGGTGAAAGGAGCCTCAAAGATGGCAGGAGGTTAGGAGTCTAGTGGGACAATTGCTGTGACGTCCTGTGTGTGCCTCCCACATGAAGAGGACCGGCCATGAGACACTGACAGGAGCCAGAGCTAGAGCATCCACTAGGTAAGAAAATGGCCTCTGAAAATTAGGCATTGGTACCACTAGGACAGGCAGAGAGACGGACAGACAGACAGACAGACAGACAGAAAGACAGGCAGGCAGGCAGGCAGACAGACAGACAGACAGACAGACAGACAGACAGACAGACAGACAGAGGGACAAATCGGTCTTAGACAATAAAGGCACTTTATAGGAAAGGCATTGCCCATTGAGAAAAGAAATATTGAGGTGTTTTTTAAAAATGTTGACTCTTTTGTCCCATCAGTCATCTCCACTCCTTCTCGGTCAATCAGAAGTATTTTTAAAAATTCTTGAGGTTTTAGCTTCAAGTCTATCATGATTAGTATTTGGTTCCAAAGAAATACTTTCTGACCCTTTGGCCTTTGAAAATGACTGCCAAGGCATAAAATAATAGATAGATAGATAGATAGATAGATAGATAGATAGATAGATAGATAGATAGATAGATAGATAGATAGATAGATAGATAGATAGATAGATAGATAGATAGATAGATGTGAAAGGCACTATATAATAGATAGATAGATAGATAGATAGATAGATAGATAGATAGATAGATAGATAGATAGATAGATAGATAGATAGATAGATAGATGTGAAAGGCACTATATAATAGATAGATAGATAGATAGATAGATAGATAGATAGATAGATAGATAGATAGATAGATAGATAGATAGATAGATAGATAGATAGATGTGAAAGGCACTATATAATAGATAGATAGATAGATAGATAGATAGATAGATAGATAGATAGATAGATAGATAGATAGATAGATAGATGTGAAAGGCACTATATAATAGATAGATAGATAGATAGATAGATAGATAGATAGATAGATAGATAGATAGATAGATAGATAGATGTAAAAGGCACTATATAATAGATAGATAGATAGATAGATAGATAGATAGATAGATAGATAGATAGATAGATAGATAGATAGATAGATAGATAGATGTGAAAGGCACTATATAATAGATAGATAGATAGATAGATAGATAGATAGATAGATAGATAGATAGATAGATAGATAGATAGATAGATAGATAGATAGATAGATAGATAGATGTGAAAGGCACTATATAATAGATAGATAGATAGATAGATAGATAGATAGATAGATAGATAGATAGATAGATAGATAGATAGATAGATAGATGTGAAAGGCACTATATAATAGATAGATAGATAGATAGATAGATAGATAGATAGATAGATAGATAGATAGATAGATAGATAGATAGATAGATAGATAGATAGATAGATAGATAGATGTGAAAGGCACTATAAAATAAATAGATAGATAGATAGATAGATAGATAGATAGATAGATAGATAGATAGATAGATAGATAGATGTGAAAGGCACTATATAATAGATAGATAGATAGATAGATAGATAGATAGATAGATAGATAGATAGATAGATAGATAGATAGATAGATAGATAGATAGATAGATAGATAGATAGATAGATAGATAGATGATAAAGGCACTGTATCATTGTTTGAAATTGCACATCACATGGTGTGCCGTCACATGGATTTGTCACTTAAGTGTCCTTTAAAGGTTTCTCCATTCTAAGCCTCCCTTTGTTTATTTTGCTTGCCCTACAAATGTTTGAGTAATCATATCCCGGGTCAGTTGGCTTATAAAATATCATTTCTTTCATGTTCTTTCTTCCCTTGGGGACCTTGAATCTATGACTGAGCTCCCGGGGGTCCTTGGTACATGCTGGCTAAAAGGTCAGCAGAAAGAGGAAGCACGTGGGAGGGAGTCAGTGCTCCTGAAGCACATTTCATCCATTAGCTGTTCTGCTCTAAGATGTCGATATCTGTTTGCCGGCAGTGCAGTCACCATAAGAAAAGAATTCAACAATAAGCGTTAAGCAGTTTATTACCAACGTGCTCAGTGTAGATTGAGATGGATTTGAATATGAAGGTAAGCACCACTGTAACACACATGTTGGCGTCACACAACAGTATTACTAATGATGATGATGATGATGAAGGTGATGATGATGGCATTTTCATTTACTTTTAGTAGCATCACTTTTTCACTCCCGTATTTCCTATTCTAGCTGTTATCCGCCATTTATGTTGATGAGCACCACAGTGTTGCTGCACTTGCCAGTTGTCCGATGCCTTTGCTCGCTGCACACGCCTTTCTCTTGAGTGCCCATGTGTTACACACATGTTTGTTTTTAAATCAAAGCTGTAGTTCAGCCATGTTGTTTTAAATGATCGTGTTATTGAACAGAACTTCTTTCATCTCTTGTACATCACAACGCTTTCCTTGGCATTTGATGCTGTTGTTGCCAGGCTGTGACTCTTCCTCGCCCTTTCTCATTCCTTCCTGCCTGAAGCCGATTCACTGATGAGGTCAGGTAGCTGGCCGCCATCGCTCCTTCAATGCCCCTTGGATGACTCAGACGCCAGGCATTTTCACACTTGGGTGGCGCACTCATCTCAGTCACTCGCCTCATTGATTCATTTAGCACTTTGGAGTTCGGCGACTCTGAACTGCAATGAATTTCACATCAGGATTCGCTGCTGACTTTCTCCAATGCATTACTTAGGCCAGGTTTATACTTCACACGATGCGATGCATGCTCCAGCGGATGCTCCTGCTACGCCAGCGGTTTACTGTTTATACTTGTGCATGTACTTTACAGAAATCTGGAGGAATCCAGCATGTGGCAGTGCGAGATATCATCACGGTGAGAACAGGTTCGGCTTCACTGTGTTGTGAATTGCCTGGAACACCCATTATATTTCGATGACACCTTACCGTAATATCTCTGAAAAGGATGTTTAATGATTAAATCCAGCAATCCAGGGATGTGTCCATTCCAGCAAGCATTGGGCACGAGGCAGAAACAATCCCTGGATGGGCATCAGCTCATCGCAAGGTGAATACAAGCACTCACATACACACTGGCGTCATTTTAGTGGCACCAAATCTGCATATCTTTGGAAGGAAACCGGAGCTCACTGTGGAAACCCAGCAGGAAACACCAGCGACGTGACTCCCTGCAAGACAGCAGTGCTAACGCTCTGCCACCGTGTCACCCCCATGTGTGTAATTATTAATAGAATTCATTTAAGATTAATGATTTATCTGTAAAATGTAACATACATACTGTAATGCATTTCATCATGAAAGTGATATCAAGTATAAATCTAAGGATTCTAAATGTGCAGAGAGTTGGAATATCATACATTTAATGTGTTCTGTGTGGTGATCTATGGCTGTTTTTGCCGCTACTGTCAGGTCAGGAGGAAGCCCCAGAAAAAAAAGACGGCACAAAAAATGGTATGTAAGACTTTTAAAATGTATCGTGTCATTACGATCGGGAATATGCGACGCTTGAATATAGTGTAAAAGCACCACGAATGCATTTGTATGTCAACATTTTGCTTCACCACATCGAACCATTCATCAAACATCGAAGCGCGCACATCGAACCTACTTGGATCCGCATAGCGGCTTTCTGTCACATGTAGATAGTGTCACACACGTGTGTTTAGGAGACAGCTAAAGGGCTTAAATACATGTGATTCCACGCCAGACCAGGGGGTGGCGAAGTGCACTAATTTTCCCTCTCGATCTTTTGCAGACCATTCTAGGGAAGTCCCGCCCGGCTCTGGGGCAGCCACTGACGTCACTTCTGGTTCCGGTATTAATGACATCACTTCCGCTACTGGCCTTTAAAGCTGCCATCTTGTTTCATGGAAATCAGTTCTGTTTTGGACTCTATTGAATGAACATGTCTCTACTTTTTGATCAGTTTTGAGGGCCGTAAACAATTATATGGGTGGCTGCCCCAAACCTTCTCGATGTCTTTTGGTCATTTTTCTGACAATAGTAAACAGAGACTCTGACATCACATTTCAACTTTTATCACACTGTACCCCCCGACTTTTTGCTGGTAGTGCAACTCACGCGCGCATCACGGTAATTTCTGTTCAGAGGACACGTCAAATGGACACTGGGAATGCGTGGCAGCCATGATGCGGGTGCATACGCGTTCTGAGTGTAAAGTATAAACGAGCCCTAAGAATTACTGCTTAAAATTAGGGTTAGGGTTAGGACGCAAACAGAGTCCTGCACCGTGGCTGCCCTGCACATCTCCATCATCACATCGAGCTTGGCTCACAGTGGAGTATATATACTAGGGGATTTTGCCCCTTACTTGCTTCACTCGCCCTCCCCCTACCCCACCCGGGACGCACTATGCACCAGCCACTTCACATCTCTGCCTAAGGAGATGCTGTTGGATCATCTGCTGTCTTTCTGCTGCTCATGCTGGCGAGCTGCGTGTTCTTTTTGTCGTGCAGCACGTCGATCATTTAAAAGCCTGTACAGCAGCTGTCCTTTTGCCACTTCGTGTCTCTGCCGCTCACGTTGAGTTGCAGTCGAATCATCTGCTGGCTTGTGTTTTCTGCTTGTCTCGCTTTGTGTTGATCATTTCAAAGCCTGTACAGCAGCTGCCCTTTTGCCCCTTCGGGTCTCTGCTGCTTGCGTTGTGAATCGGGGTGCTGAACGCACGCTAAGGAGAAGTGGTCAGATCATCTGCAGGCTTGCTGCTGCTGCTGCTGGCGAGCTACATGTTCTTGTTTTCAGCTGGGAGCACATGATGTCTGTCTGCCAAAAAGCATTCCAACAACTGCTTAGTTAGATGTCCATGAACTTCTTTTAAATGTTGTCTCACTGCCTTGTCTCTTGGGACGTCAAATTGTCTTCCAAGAAGATCATGTCTTGTCTCCCTAGTCTCCCTTCCAAGATTTTTTTTTTTATAATAGAGAGAAAAGATCAGTCAAGGAGAAGGTGAAGTGCATCAGGGATAGTAAAGGGGGATTAAAAGATACAGTGAAATAGCCGATGCTCTAAACTTGCATTTTGCTGATCTCTTCACTTGTGAGAAAGTAGATAACCTCCAAGTAGTAACAGGGTCTACTAAGGAGGTACTGATGTGATTTGAACAGTGTAGAGAGCGAAGTGCTGCTCAGATTAAACAGGCTGAAATTAATGAGTGGTGCCAACCCCTTTGCCTACAAGAGTTTACAAGAGAGGATGGAGAGAAAGGGTTGGAATTTAACCCCGCAAAAGCCCATTGCAGGACACACACACACACACACACACACACACACACACACACACACACACCATACATATAAAGAGCTTGTCTTTGCAGTGTCACACACACTTTGGGGACAGCTTATAGTCTCTGGTGGCACTGTTTACCAACGCCTCTTCTCTTCTTCACTCTACAGACCGGATGACTGACAGCCCTACCACCACTGACGTCACCTCCAATGTCTGTCCCCCTGAACTCGCCTTTTCCTGCCTGGCCTGTACTTAACAGGAAGTGTCACCATCTTGGAGCAGATGTCATTGTCCCATTATGAACATGTTTATACACCATTTTTATTTTCATATATACAGGGATTTGCCTGTGGATTTCCGATTCTTTATGCCTGGCTGGGTTTTTCATTACAGCAGATAAAACCTGAAGAACCAAAGGGAAAATCCACACACACAGGGAGAACGTGGAATCCTCACACAGTAGGATTCATGAAGCAGTCGTGTTTGCCACTGCACCACCATGCTGCTTATTAAAGGGTTATTTTTAATGAATATGTATACTAAAATGAGCTGCTCTTCATCACTTTGCTCCACTGATAATTGATTCTGGTGCCAGGAGATCTGCCGTGTTGGGGTTGACTTTCAAGGCGATGCTAAGTGAAACGTTACAGCCGTGAAGTTAATGACCGGGTGATGTTCAAGGTTATTAGGTGCTTCTGCTAGCAATTTTCATTACAGGAAAGAACTGAGGGGTGCACTTAAGCAGAAATGATTGCAAGCATAATGTTAGTTGGGAAGTCTTCCTCCTTGTCTACGCCGACTTTGACATATCGGCTGTCATGTCATTCACCTTTGTAATAAATAACTGACAGTAAAGCAAAGAAACACAAGCAAGCCCATGCCTATAAATATTTGGTTATACCCTCGATCAGCATGTTGTCATTACCTTCGTCCTTTATCGTCAAATTGCAGTTCCTCCTTGGCACAGGGTTACAAAGCAATCCTGATGACTACACCAATGTTGTAAAGGCCACTCATCCATCTCGGGCCTGCTTAACTTAGTTCACTGCATGTGTATGGCTGGGCTGTCTGACACAATGGCAGCAAGTATCCCAGCATGCATCTGTGAAGACATGGGGAGAACATACATGAACCATGAGTCAGGAAAGGCACAGGGCCAATAGGAAAAGATTATTAGCACAGCATCCATAAAATGTCATTTACCAAAAATGTGAGATGAGTCAATTATTTAGCGTTTTATATTTGTAATTAATTGAGACCACTTAGCAGAGATCTGTTTTCACTTTTCCTGTTGATCACTGTCAAAACAGGCAAAATAATTGCAAAGTGATTTAATGTTGCATAAAAATAAAATGTGAGAACTTCCAAGGGGGTGAATACTTTATACATGCCGAGTATGCCTGTAATACTGAATAGTGAGACAGTGGCAGCATTTCTATGAAACAAGCGTCCAGCACCAAGGCTGAATGAAGCCCCCTGGCAGGCCACTGGGTGATCATACTTTTAACAATTAAGTGTGCGGACACCAGGTTGATCATCTCAAATTCGTTTCATCCAGCAGGAATGGGAGGTGGTGGTGGTGGGAATATCTTATCAAGCACCTTGGTGACAAGGCCCCCTGGGTAACCACCCAAACCATCTTATCCAGAACCTTCTTCTTCTTAATTTTCACACTGCTTACATATGTCAGATGCCCCAAAGCCGCTGGACCCATGACCTTGCCCCAACACCCAGTCCATGCAAGCATTGAACAGCACATGGATCTTGACTTTGCTGATGATGCCGTGATCTTCGTGGAGTCAATGGAGGCTCTGATCAGGGTGCTCGAGAGACTGAGCGAGGAGTCTGAGTGTCTGGGCTTGTGAGGCTCCTGATAAAAACCAACATCCAGGCCTTTAATGAGCTCTTGGGCACGGTCATCAGCAGTGTGTCTGTCTGCGGAGAGAGTGTTGACCTCGTCGAGAGGTTTACATTCATGTGACTCTGGTGACTCTTCCTATGAAGTCAGTAGATGGACTGGGAGAGCATGGGAGGTCATGAGATCACTGGAAAGGGGTGTGTGGCTCTCCAGATATCTATGCAAAAGGACGAAGGTCCAAGTCTTTAGAGTCCTGGTACTTCCTGTCTTGCTATATAGTTGCGAGACATGGACGCTAACCAGTGACCTGAGACGAAGACTGGACTCCTTCAACACAGTGACTCTCTTGAAAATCCTTGGGTATCGTTGGTTTGGCTTTGTGTTGCTCATGGAGTCCCGAATGAGGCACATGACCTGCATTGTGAGGGATCATCAGTTATGGCACTAAGGCCATGTGACGCGTTTCCCCGAGGGTGATCTGGCTTGTAAGATCCTCATTGTTGGTTTCCCGAGTGGCTGGACCACGCAAAGGGAACACCCATGTAACATCTGGCTGCGACAGATAGAGGGTCATTTCCAGAAGGTGGGACTGGACCGCGTGTCTGTCTGGGGGGTTGCCAACCGGGATCCTGAGTTGTTTTCGTTGTGTAGTGGGTGCAGCAACACACTGTATCAGTGCATGCTCCCCAACTCAACTTGACTTGACTTTACATACGACTCATCTGGCAATCTGAGACAGATGGACAAAGCTGGGACCACTCCAGGACCTGGTCCTGCTTCTCCCCTCATCCTTTGCTTGAGAAGGGTCTAACTGCAGCCTGCAACACCTATGACATAGGTCAGGTAATGCCCATAACGTCAGTCATGAAACACCGTTTGAGTCAGATAACCCCCCCGCACAACCATAATCTTAACCGTAGAGTAACGGGGTGCTAATGTTAATCGTAGTCTAATATGATGGGTGTTTCGTGACTGATGTTGAGGGTGTTTCGTGATGTTGGGGCATTACATGACTGACCTCGTAGGTACTGCAGTCTGCAATTACACTCTCTTGCTTTGCTTCCCGTCTGATTTTGTAAACCACTTAGGGTGGGTCGCCGGCTGGTGGAGCACCCATTGTGTATATTGATAGTGGGTCACGGTGGATCACCACTCTGATGATCATTCTTGATCTACTCCAAACTCTGATGATCATGCTCGATTCCCCAGGTGGTAACCTCACCCCCTTTATGGGTCGTGAAGACACTTATATTGGAAAAGGTGGGTTTAAAATTGAGAAATCCTGCAGTAAAGGTAGTGCTGTTTCCATGAGATAGCTCACATGTTTGTCTGCTTCTTGTGTTCATTGTGGACACTTGGGGGTGATGTTGCCCCGTGAAACCCAACAGACAGACGTAGGACACAAAGTAAAAGCACCCAGAAGACTTTCAATTATTTTCTTCTTAATAATCGTGCCCAAAGCACCACGGCCACAATGAACACAAATAGATAAACAATCACAATTCCGGCTCCTCCACAACTCCCAGAAAGCGTTGTTCACCTCCTTCCGACTCTGGGTCGCTTGCTGGGTCTCCAACAATACTTTATATAGTCCTTGATCCGGAAGTGCTTCCTTCTTTCCGTCCTCGTGACTTGCCAGCACTTCCGGGTCAGATGGAGAACTTTAGTTTTCTGGTCAGTGTACTGGCCCATGTGATCCGCTAGTTCTTCTGGGCAAGGTGAGCACTTAGACTCCCACCATCTTCCCACAGCGTCCCCTGTCGGCACCCATGGTACCTAGCAGGGCCATGTTTCCGAACTCCATAGTGCCCTGCGGGAACCTAGGACACCACTGCAGTCCAGGGGAGCTGCCATCTAGTGTCTTGGGGGAGGCAGAGTCCTAGAAAAGCTGCCTTCCCCCTTTCTTCCATCTTAGGGGTGTCCCGACCGGGTTGAGCTGCCGGCCATCTCTTACATCAGCGTTTCTCAATCTTTATGTATTTCATAACAGTTTTAATCGTGCCCTCCCTAACGTTTTTTGAAAGGAGCCCACTAATACCAATTTGTTCTTTTTTAATTAATGATATATCATAGATGCATATTTTATTATACCTACTTAACTTTTATCAACATTTATCTAACTCTATATTTATTTTTCTAGTATCAGAATGTAGTTTAAGGTAATTTGTTTTGGTTTCATCCATCCACCCATCGATCCATTTTCCAACTCGCTGAATCCGAACATATGGTCACAGGGGTCTGCTGGAGCCAATCCCAGCCAACACAGGGCACAAGGCAGGAACCAATCCCGGGCAGGATGCCAACCCACCGCAGTGTTTTGGTTTCAATAGATGTATTTTTCATATTTTCGATTCTTGTTTTCTTTATTT
Organism: Erpetoichthys calabaricus; assembly: GCF_900747795.2. NCBI lineage: Eukaryota > Metazoa > Chordata > Cladistia > Polypteriformes > Polypteridae > Erpetoichthys > Erpetoichthys calabaricus. The sequence continues at coordinate 89,454,261 of NC_041409.2, read as the reverse complement.
CACATAACAAAAGTAACAAAAAGGGGGGCGCGCCCCACAGTTTGAGAACCACCGTCTTACATCATATACATTTATGCTTACGGGTTAATTGAATATTTCAATTCAGTTCAGCAAGTTCTCTGGTAAATGCAATTACAGCTTTACTAGTTCTATAAAGACACAGATTTGTTTAAACACAACACAGCAAATACATTGCATTTGTTCTTTTATTATTTTTAGTTTTGCGGTTGTCATAATCAATTTCAATACATTATTACAATCAAAATTAAGCTAATGATTCCTAAACTAATGTTAAATTTGGAATTTAGGGTACCGTATATACTTACGTTTAAGTTCTCCTGTGGATAAGTCGGGACTTGATTTTACTGTATAATTTCCAGTATTTCATAATGTCGCTCGTATAAGTCGAATGCGGAAAACTCACACTATTGGTCCATGAGATTATGATATGCTAATGCCCACCTGAGAGAGTAATCTCGGAGCACACGGCCTTTTTTTTTCTATGTATTGTGCCCACGTGACCACACGGTGACACCCGAACTATTCCGAAGTGACGTTTGCACTGTTTTGTGCTTTTTGTATCTCACACCCTCATACTCCTTTGTCGTAAGACAATCCCTTATCTACGATGGAGCGTTCAATCAGAAGAAAATATGAAGCTGGTTTTAAATTAAAAGTCGTTGAAGTGGCGAAAGAAATTGGTAACTGCGCTGCTGCAACAAAATTTGATATGTCTGAGAAACTTGTGTGAGATTGGAGGAGGCAAGATGTAAAAAAAATAAAATGTAAGTGTCGTATTTTTGAACGTCGGAGTCTGATTTTATGATCGATTTTTCAGGTTTCAAGACCCGACTTATACGTGAGTATATACGGTAATAAAAAAAACAAAATGAGTCCAAAAACTCATGAAAAGGTGAAGAATTTCACACAAAAATATTGAATAACGTAAACAATTCACATATTCTTAAAACCATACAGCCATCGTATTCCTCTGTGAACACCGTGAGATGATCAGGGCTGATTTCTAGGGTCATTTTGCTATTTTCATTATTAGACGCCATTTTGCCACCCGTCATTAGGGTTGCGTCCCGCATTTCCAGGGGCGTGATTGGCACAACAGGATAAAAGATTAACATAATGCACCAGATCTTATCCGATTTAAACAAACCAAAAAAAACAAAAACTCTCTTTTGCTAATCAATCTTCGTGTCTTGCCTGGTTTTGACTTCCCGCCTGATTTTTGACTATGGTTTCTTGTCTCTCGTCTGGGTTTTGGTTACTTTGTTTATTTAATATTTAATTTTTTTACTTTTTTCACACACAAAGAGTTCATCTGATTCTTGCCCAGGCCACTGCAGTTTTGTGTCCCCATTACCAGGAACCGTGTGTCTGACGCGTCCGAGTTTGTGGATACATTTCTAAAAAGCTGAGGTGCGATTTTCAGTTAAAAGAATATTTGTGACCCTTTATAGACTTCAAGTTGGAGTTAACATTTTGTTTTTGCCGTCTCACTCACGACTGTCACTACGTCTAAGGCTCACGAGTCATCCATCTTTTAATAGCTCTGCCTTGTCCCTGCTACAGGCCGTACATCCAGCTTCCTTCTGCATTAGTTAATCTGTGTTCTTTTTTCATTTTGTGTTTATTTTTAAATTTGTTTTTGCATATTAGTTTTATTTTTTACTGTTGTAGACTTTGGATTCTGTGTTTTTGGGGATTGTTAACTTTAGAATCAACTTGGAGGCCACTCACTTTTAGTCTTCGCGTAGCCTTGCACTGCTTTTCATTGTTAATGAATAACCAGTGGATGGTCTCTCAAGCGAAAAGGTTTTTTCTTCCTCTTGGAAGATACGTTGAAATTGTACAACATTTGACGTTTTTTTTTTTTAGTTGACACCCTGTTTGCTGCACTCCCAAACCTTGTGTAGGCCGAAGAAGGTTTGGGGCTAAGCCCTTTGGGGTGAGGCCTGGGCCTGGTAGGATGAGGAGGAGGAGGAGGCCTGCTATGTTCCTGACTCCAAATCAGAACATCTTTTCGGTAGTTTTCATTTTTCTGCATTTTCCTCACTTGTTTTTTGACTTTTCACTTTTACTTTCTCGTTTATGAATTATAGGGGAAGTATTGTAATCATTCAAAGATTTCATGTGGAGATTTTGATGAATCTCGACATTATAAACCTCCTTGACTTGCTCATATACAAAATATCAAGAAAGTATTACAATCCTCCAAAAATTCCATTTCGAGATTTTGATGAATCTCGATGTTTGAGACCACCCTGAGTCTGAAAATACCATTTTTTGGAATTAATTATACAATACAATACAATTTATTTTTGTATAGCCCAAAATCACACAAGGAGTGCCGCAATGGGCTTTAACAGACCCTGCCTCTTGACAGACCCCCAGCATTGACTCTCTAAGAAGACAACAAAAAACTCCCAAAAAAACCTAGTAGGGAAAAAATGGAAGAAACCCCTTTCCAGGTAGGTAGGCGTGCAGTGGGTGTCAAAAAGAAGGGGGTCAATAAAATACAATACAATACACAGAACAGAACAAATCCTCAATACAGAACAAAAATAAAAATACTACAAGTATTAAGAATTTAACAGTAGATGATATCACATAAGAAGATTTGGATATATTTAGAGTCCTGGAGACCTCATCCATCAAGCTGCCTCCCCCTATTGGCCATTCCACAGCTGAGACAGCACTGGATCAACCAATCCGATGAAAGGACCCCTCTAGCCCATGATTCTTGTGATCGTCCATCAGAGATGACTTTACCTCAGGCAGGCAAAACAGCCGGAAAGGCAGTTCAAACAGAGACCCCTTTCCAGGTAGGTTGGCGTGCAGTGAGTGCCAAATAAAGGGGTCAATACACAGAACACAACACAAGTAATCCTCAATACAGTATAGTAGAACAATAGAAATATTACAAGTACAGAGCAGAAGTCAACAGTAGATGATATCCCATAATACGATTTGGATTTGTTCAGAGTCCTGGAGACCTCGGCCATCAAGCTGCCTCCCCTTAATGGCCATTCCACATCTGAGCCAGCGCTGGGCCAGCCAATCCGATGAAAGGACCCCTCTACCCCACGATTCCTGCGATCCTCCATCAGAGATGACTTTACCTCAGGCAGGCAAAACAGCTTGACAGGTGGGCCGTGGCACCAAGTGCCACACTTGAGTACCGAGAAGAGAAGCAGAATAGGTGAGGGTTAGTAACAAATTCTAATGATCACGTTACTTATGTTTTAGTGCTAATGACTGACAACAGAGATGCAGTCTGTGCAGTTAATCAGCAGCTCTAGTCAGGGTGTGCTAAACTGAAGTCGTGAGTCTTCAAAAGCTGAGACCGAAGGGGCATCTCTTATAGTAGCAGGCAGACCATTATGTCTGTGTGTGTGTGTGTGTGTGTCTATGTAATCCTGATAACTTGAGTTCGCTTTCACCTAGGTCAACCAAATTTTACATGCAAGTATCAGGTACAAAACATAGATTTGTGTCAACTTTTGACGTTTTTCTGCTAATTGGATGTAATACTTTACCTGAAACGTTTCCCCCAAAAATATTAAAAACTTGATCATTTCACATCATTTCATGGTAAAGCACCACATTCTAAGAATTTTTTGTCTTTTTGCTTTTTTTCGAAAAAAACAACTGGTTTTCAAGATTTAGTCGCAATTTTCCGTTGGACGTTCGAATGGTAATACATACATATTTGAGAACGCTTCTGGTTTACGTAAATGAAATTTTGTGTACAAGTAATATATCACACACATTACCAAAGTCTCTTGCAACTTCTGACCCACTTCCGCTTACTGAAAGTGGTCATTTGCCTGAATTGTACATTTTTGGTACATTTTTTAATCCGATTTATTCAACTTTACTTTTATAATAATTGTTCAATATATTATTAATTTGATTTGATTTGTCGTTGATGATTCTTTAATGTCAGTCAGTTTTCCAACCCGCTATATCCTAACTACAGAGTCACGGGGGTCTGCTGGAGCCAATCCCAGCCAGCACAGGGCGCCAGGCAGGAAACAAACCTGGGCAGGGTGCCAGCCCACCACAGGGCACTGTACCTAATATAAAAATATAATCCTTGTCTTGTGGTTTACTCCTCAAATATCCATCCCCATATCTAAGTGTACGAGAAAGTCGAGCGGAGCCCACTCCCGATTTTCTATGATTATATTCCTCTGGATCTGTGGATTCAGCTCTTCAGATTTTGTCCCAGGACTTGTTAGCCTTTCTGCTCCTTTGAGCGTTTTTTGTTATATTTGCCTATTTTTCTTTCCTTCTTTCCATACCAGAGTTTTTATGGTTTCTCTCCCTTTCAAGGTGTTTTTGTCTTTATTGCATTTGTTGAACTTTAAAGCAGGCAGTATGGTGTAGTGGACTTCAAACCCTGAGGTTGTGGGTTCAAATCCCGCTACTGACACTCTAATCAAGTCACTTGACCTGCCTGAGCTCCAATTGGAAAACCAAAAGAAATGGAACCAAGTGCATCTCAAATGTCGTAAGTCGCCTTGGATAAAGACGTCAGCCATATAAGTAAATGTAAACGTCAAGCCAGCGTCTGCTGGTGGAGCCCTGGCTGGACCCCATACAGTTTGCTTATCGGCCCCATATCGGCGTGGAGGACGCCATCATCTATCTGCTGAACCAGGCTTATTCTCATTTGGACATTGTTGGGAACACTGTGAGGGTCATGTTTTTTGACTTCTCTAGTGCTTTTAACACAATCAGACCATCACTGTTGGGGAATAAGCTCACGGAAATGCAAGTGGACGCCCCATTGGTAGCCTGGATTACGGACTATCTAACCAATCGACCACAGCATGTCCGGCTGAAGAGCTGCTGCTCTGATAGCATCCTGAGCAGCACGGGGGGCGCCGCAGGGAACTGTCCTATCACCCTTCCTCTTCATCCTCTACACATCTGACTTCAGGTACAGGTCTCAGTCATGTCACCTGCAGAAATTCTCTGATGACTCTGCCATTGTGGCCTGTATCAGGGACGGACAGGAGGATGAATACAGGAGTGTGGTGGACAGCTTTGTGGAGTGGTGTGAGCTAAACCATTTACAGATAAACATCACAAAGACAAAGGAACTGGTTATGGACTTTAGGAAGCAGGCTCCTTTTCCCACCCCTGTCACCATCAGAGGAACGGATGTTGAGGTGGTTGAAGGACTACAGGTACCTGGGGGTACACATTGACAGTAAACTGGACTGGTCCAAGAACACCAACACGGTTTTCAAGAAAGGGCAGAGCCGGCTTTACCTACTGAGGAGGCTCAGGTCTTTCAATGTCTGTAGGAAAATGCTGACTATGTTCTATCACTCTGTGGTAGAGAGCGTGGTGTTTTTTGCAGCTGTGTGCTGGGACAGTGGGGTGAAGACAGCTGATGCCAACAGGCTGAACAAGCTGATTAGAAAGGCTGGTTCTGTCCTGGGTGTCAGACTGGAGAACCTGGTGGAGGTGTCTGAGAGGAGAATGCTGAAAAAGCTTCTCGGTATCATGGACAACTCCTCTCACCCCATGCACGCCTCCTTGATGGGTCATCAGAGCACACACAGCACAAGACTCATTGCCTCCAAATGCAGAACCGAACGCCACAGGAAATCCTTTCTACCTGTGGCAATAAGACTGTATCAGTCGTCCTCATTCTGTAGGTGATCTTTTTCAGAATTTTTGTCATTAGGTCTCATTTGGTTTTTTTATTTACTCATCTGTATGTTACTGAATGTTTGTTTCATCCCATCATCACATGCTGCTATCTCATTTACTCATGGCACAAACACTAAGTCACTTTTCATAACCACTTGCACTAATAATCTGTTGTTTTATTATATCTGTTATAGTTTTAGTTATAGTTGTTTGTTGCTTTGCACAAATTAGTTATACAGTTATAATAGAAATTATTAGTTATAGTTATAGTTATTTGTTACTTGTTTAGAGTTATTTTGTTATTCTGTTTGCACTATTACTACTGATCTTTTTACTCTTTACTACCTTATCTTTATTCCTCTTGTTGCACTGAGCATGTATATGACAAATGAATTTCCCTCGGGATAAATAAAGTTCTTATCTAATCTAATCTATAGGTCTATCTTACCTTAAAGCCTGGGTGGACCTCTTCTGGGATGGCCTGTGTGAAGATCCTGGTCTACCTTGTGGATCTTTAAGTGGCCTCATGTTCTCTTCTCATCCTGTTTGTGACACCATGATACAACAGACTGGCACCTTCTTCAGGGGTGGTTTCTGTCTTTGGCACAGTGCTGCCAAGGGTTGGCTCCCACCCTCATGACCATGAAATGGAAAAGAAGGTTGGAAAATGCATGTGTAATACATGTGGGGGTGGCACGGTGGCACAGGGGTAGCGCCTTGCAGTAATGAGACCAGGGTTTATGTCCTGGACTCCTCTCTGAGCGTAGCTTATATGTTCTCCCCGTGTCTGTGGAGGTGTCCTCGGGTTGCTCTGGTTTCCATCCAGTGTCCAAAGATTTTGATTTTTTTATTTTATTTGATAAACTTTGTTAAAAATTGTCTTTTGGGGTTCAGAGCACAGAGTCGGCCATTGAACATTCCCCCTGGAGTAATTTTCAGGTTAAGGGTCTTGCTCAAGGGCCCAACAGTGGCAGTGGAGGGATCTGAACTGGGAACCTTCCAGACAGCGGTGAAGATCCTTAGTCACAGAGTCATCACCAGTCCACCTCGAGATATGCCAGTTAGGTGTATGGACGATGCTTTATTGATTGTCGTGTGTGTGTGTGTGTGTGTGTGTGTGTGTGTGTGTTCACCCTGTGACGGTTTGTTCCTGCCTGGCACCCTATGATAGCTATGATGGGCTCCCCCTCAAGACCCCCACCCTGTAACCCTGCCCTAGATTAGGCGGGTTAGAAAATGGCATGGAGATGAATATGGGGACGTCTGCAATTGAAATGTGAATTCCTTTTTAATTTTTTTTAGAATAACAACAAAAAAAAAAAAAAACTATTGAAAACCGGCACCAACAAAGTATCACGTATTCTGCTTTTGATTGTGACATTCATCTTAATCAACTCTCATTTGCAATTTCTAAGTCTGTTTTTGTAATTCACTTGAATGTAAATGCAATATTTTAAATATCTCTTATAATTGCTCTATTTTGCTGCCAACAAAATGTAAATGAATGTTTCAGCTAATTAAACTCACGCCAAAATGTATTATAAAAAGACGAATAGAAAAAAAAAAAAAAGCGTATTTCTGCTTCTGGCAGGGGAACAAAATTGTCGATCTCCTCCATATGTGCGGAGTTCACTCCCCTCGTCTGTCTATGGCAGCGACTTGAGTCCCATCTCATGGCAGCAGAACGAAAATCAATAATAAAAAAAAAAGGGTCCTGTCAATCACACACTCGGATACCCACATGCTGCCCGTCCACCAGGGGGCGCACTGACAAAGAAAAATCAATTTTCTAATTTTCATTCCTGCCTTTGATAGTTTCTGCACCCACTGGTATGATGGGAGTTGTTGGAGGGTCTGAACATTGGATGAAGCACTGAGGCCAAAGCAGAGGTCAAGATATGCTCTTTAGTCCACCAGGTGGCAGCAGTGAGTTCTAGAAAATAATATCATTATGTATACTATTAGAGTATAGATAATAATATTAGGGCAGCATGGTGGCGCAGTGGGTAGTGCTGCTGCCTCACAGTTAGGAGACCCAGGTTCGCTTCCCGGGTCCTCCCTACGTGGAGTTTGCATGTTCTCTCTGTGTCTACGTGGGTTTCCTCCCACAGTCCAAAGACATGCAGGTTAGGTGGATTGGTGATTCTAAATTGTCCCTAGTGTGTGCTTGGTGTGTGGGTGTGTTTGTGTGTGTCCTGCGGTGGGTTGGCACCCTGCCCGGGATTGGTTCCTGCCTTGTGCCCTGTGTTGGCTGGGATTGGCTCCAGCAGACCCCCGTGACCCTGTGTTCGGATTCAGCAGGATGGAAAATGGATGGATAGATAATAATATTAGGGCAGCACGGTGGCGCAGTGGGTAGCGCTGCTGCCTCACAGTTAGGAGACCTGGGTTCGCTTCCCGGGTTCTACCTACGTGAAGTTTGCATGTTCTCCCCGTGTCTGCGTGGGTTTCCTCCCACAGTCCAAAGACATGCAGGTTAGGTGGATTGGTGATTCTAAATTGGCCCTAGTGTGTGCTTGGTGTGTGGGTGTGTTTGTGTGTGTCCTGCGGTGGGTTGGCATCCTGCCCGGGATTGGTTCCCTGTCTTGTGCCCTGTGTTGGCTGAGATTGGCTCCAGCAGACCCCTGTGACCCTGTGTTCGGATTCAGCAGGATGGAAAATGGATGGATGGATAATAATATTAGGGCAGCACGGTGGCGCAGTGGGTAGCGCTGCTGCCTCACAGTTAGGAGACCTGGGTTCGCTTCCCGGGTTCTACCTACGTGAAGTTTGCATGTTCTCCCCGTGTCTGCGTGGGTTTCCTCCCACAGTCCAAAGACATGCAGGTTAGGTGGATTGGTGATTCTAAATTGGCCCTAGTGTGTGCTTGGTGTGTGGGTGTGTTTGTGTGTGTCCTGCGGTGGGTTGGCACCCTGCCCAGGATTGGTTCCCTGCCTTGTGCCCTGTGTTGGCTGGGATTGGCTCCAGCAGACCCTCGTGACCCTGTGTTTGGATTCAGCGGGTTGGAAAATGGATGGATGGATGGATGAAATTGTCCCTTGTGGGTGTGTGTGCCCTGTGGTGGGCTGGCACCCTGCCTGAGGTTTGTTTCCTGCCTTGCGCCCTGTGTTGGCTGGGATTGGCTCCAGCAGACCCCCATGACCCTGTAGTTAGGATATAGCTGGATGGATAATAATATTATAATATATAATTTGGCTCCTGCTCCTGTATTGTCCCATTTCAGGGTCATTTTTGACTGATGTGGTATTTTTCATATTTTATATGCCACTCAAGCTCAGATCTTTGGATCGGGGGACTAGCAAGTTTGATTAATGCATTTCACGGTCATGGGGTCCTGAAATCATAAGGTGCCAAAGCACTTTCAAAAGTTGCCCACTAGAGGGGGAAAACACTGTCAAATACCCCAACTAGATACCCAAATGGCCTGGACACATTTTTATAAAAATAAAAATTTTATTTTAGCAAGAGGCTTTGCAAGGCCCCAAAGCTCCACAGAGTACAAAGGAGATGCCTGAAGAGTCAAGGCACACACAGCAAATAAGTCCCAAAACAGAACCCAAAGGCAAAAAATATCAATGAACACAGTTCCAATAAGAAATCCAGAGGTGAGGTCAGAAACAGAGCAAGGGTTCAAAATCCAGAAAGTCAAAAAGCAAAAGCGCAGAAAGGCAGGAAAACACAATCCACTCCCAAACATGTTCAGTGAACCACAAGGAACCATGGAAGGTCCTCCCATTAATGGGCTGGAGAGGCAGGTGGCCAGGCCCCTTGGGGAGCCACCCACATAGCACATGGGACATAGCAAAAGGCCATTCCCCCTCACCAACCCACACGTAGGAAAACGTAGATAATGAATAAAATAAACAATAATATAGAAAAAGATGATTAAAAAAACAAGAGACACAACTTTGAAAAACAGCCAGGGGGAAAATGCTGGCTGAACCATGACACGTGGGGCCGGGCAGGAGTCTGTCCTTGGCATGGCACACTCATCCTCCCATTAACAATAGTTTGGAGGCACAAATCTTTGGAGCCTCCATGTAAACACTGAGAGAATGTCCACACTCCACCACTCCACTACCTAAAAAGCAATAGAAAAATGTACAATGTGTTTAACAGACCAGAGGATGCCAGAAGGATTGTTGGGGTACTATCTGGGCAACCCCCTTTTAATGGGCAAAAAAAACAAAAGCAGATGGTGGCCTTGGAAGTAAAATAATGGCAGCAGCCTTACGGTGTGCCTACTGGTTTGCTCTGTCCTGGTTGAGAGTCAGGGCCAAAAGGACACCACCCTCTGGGGACCCACCATTTTTATTACACCCAAGGTGGAAGGGGCGGAGCCATATCAGGGAATTGTGGGTGGAGCTAAACATCCTACTTGAGCATCTTCCTGGAAATGCAACGGAAAGAGAAGATACGGTTAGCACCAGCGCCCCCTCTCATCCCGGAGTGGGATCACTTACTGTATCAGAAGTCAGGAAGGTGGTCTGCAGGTGTGCATGAGTGACATTCTTACACTGGAAGGACATTAAAGTTAGAGGCAGGAGTGTACAGTCGTGTGAAAGAGTCAGGACACCCCATTCTTTTCTTAACAGATGTGGACATATCAAGGTTTGATCTTCAAAGAATAAGGTGATATAATTGAAAAAGAGCAAGAAAACTTTATTTAATGTAAAATGAACAGACATGCAATTTCTAGGAGTGAAAAACGAAATCCCCCGATATCTATCTATCTATCTATCTATCTATCTATCTATCTATCTATCTATCTATCTATCTATCTATCTATCTATCTATCTATCTATCTATCTATCTATCTATCTATCTATCTATCATATCCTGCCTACTATACTAAAATAAATCTATCTATCTATCTATCTATCTATCTATCTATCTATCTATCTATCTATCTATCTATCTATCTATCTATCTATCTATCTATCTATCTATCTATCTATGTATCTATCTATCTATCTATTGTATCCTGCCTACTATACTAAAATAAATCTATCTATCTATCTATCTATCTATCTATCTATCTATCTATCTATCTATCTATCTATCTATCTATCTATCTATCTATCTATCTATCTATCTATCTATCTATCTATCTATCTATCAGTCCAGTTGTATCAGGCAGAGATGAGTCCCCCATAGTGTGAGCTGGAATTCTATCGTGAAACTGAGCAGCTTCAGAGCCAGCCGCATGTGTGCCTATAAAACTGACCTGTCTACAATGTCACAAACAGAATTTCCTCTAGTGTGGTAATGGTGACTGGTCCTTTTAAGGACAGTGACCCACTTTAAAAAGCAAAAGGATCAATTCTGGCACTCAGCACTGGAGCTGTAATGTCGTGTTGTATTTCCATGACACGTATTGTATTGTTGTTACACACGTCTTGATGTTGTTTGTATGGACCATCGTATCCCATGTCCCACAACATTATTGTGTTTCACAATTCAGTCTTTATATTCTGTTGCTATCGCACATGTCATGTATTGCTATTACTTAAGTATTGTGTTGTGTTTTATTTCCATTACACATGTGTTGCATTGTCTTGTATTGTATTTTCTGTTACACACGTCTTGATACTGAATTTCTATTTAACGCTGCCATGTTACATGCCATGTTTTCAGTATTTTCCCAATTCCACAGGCGCTTCAGTTGCCTTGCTGGTCTCGTGGCCGTTATGATCCCATTGCATCACTGCAGTTTCCTCGTTGTTACATGCACTAGTTACCGCAGCCTTTCAATCTCATTGAACGACACTCGCGTCCCCGTCGGCGGAGCTGTAGAACAAGAATCGAGTGGCCACGTAAGGCGGACTTACAGCACTTGGCTAATGAGAGGATCAGCGAGGGAGTTTTCAGAGAGAACAATGGCGCAGTACAGCAGGCTTCTACTTATTCTGGCTACTGCAGTCCTCTCGAAGGTGTGGAGCGGCGGGGGGGCCTGTCAGCTGAACTCCATTCAAAGGCATCCACTTTTAAAGGAAAAAGAAAAGCCGTCTGATGGGCAAATGTGCTGCTTCTGCTGACTGAAAGAAATACAGAAACATGAGCCATGATGAGAGGGCAATGAGTACAGGGGAAGGGATGGTTTACAAACGAAAAAGAGTCGCTGTGCTCTCTGCTCAGTAGGGGGCGCCAGGATAGGCAGAAGGCTGATTGGAGCCCCTAAGAGTTTCAAAAGTGGAAAATGAAGGCTTCTGGTGGGGGCTTTGTGACAGAAAGAAAGAAAGAAAGAAAGAAAGAAAGAAAGAAAGAAAGAAAGAAAGAAAGAAAGAAAGAAAGAAAGAAAACTCCAATACACTTTTGTGATATCTATAAAAGGCACTATATAACATTCAGAGTAAATGAAGCAAACAAATGATAGTGCGCTCTTCATTATCAATATTTACTTTATTTAGTGCCTTTTACAGTTTTGAAATAAAGTGGACATCTACTATACTTTTGAAGAGTGCTTACTATAAAAGACATTATATAATGTGAATTAACTGCATTGTCAATTTTTACTTTATGTAGTGGTTTGTCATATTTCCTTCACTCAAAGAAAGAAAGAAAGAAAGAAAGAAAGAAAGAAAGAAAGAAAGAAAGAAAGAAAGAAAGAGTTGACATGTGATATACTTTTTAAGACTGATCACTATAAAAGGCACTATATAATAGATAGATAGATAGATAGATAGATAGATAGATAGATAGATAGATAGATAGATAGATAGATAGATAGATAGATAGAAAAGGCACTATATATAGATAGATAGATAGATAGATAGATAGATAGATAGATAGATAGATAGATAGATAGATAGATAGATAGATAGATAGATAGATATGAAAGGCACTATATAAGAGATAGATAGATAGATAGATAGATAGATAGATAGATAGATAGATAGATAGATAGATAGATAGATAGATAGAAAAGGCACTAGATAGATAGATAGATAGATAGATAGATAGATAGATAGATAGATAATATAATACAGTATAATATAATTTAATACAGTGTAAAAATTGTTGTCATATGTAAAAGAGGACACACACAAACACAGATAAACGTACAGTAAATGCTGAGTAGTCTTTTCAGACTGGCTAATTCCATTAATCTGAAACAAGATGGCCAATTTCCGAATTATGAGCTCAAAATGGCAGGATGCAGAGGGTCCAGGTGGACATACGCAGAAGTGACGTCATTGATGGAGTGGCTGTCAATGTTCCGTTCTGCAGGAGGAGGAGTAGAGAAGGCATGCGTGCACAGTGCCAACCCCAGTCTGGTGGGTAGCTGCTGTTACCAAGCCCTTAAGCTTTGGTGACACAAGTGACACACGTGACACTTGACCGATGGAGTGTACGTGATGTCAGTGGACATGAACAGCCTGAGAGATGTCTGCTGTAATGAGGACACTGCTGCTGCGGACATGTAATGGCACACTTGCATGAGTTCACCTGAATGTGAACAAAGTAATGGAGGTGTCCACTTTTAATCATTTGGATGTAAATTGAATTTGCCACACCTACAGCACAAATGAAGCTTGTGCTTGTCGAATTCCACGACTTTTATCCTTTCACTGTTTTACTTTTTCCTGCCTGTCCTTAATAAGTCTGTTATATCCCCCCGTGTATTCTAAATGAAGTGGTATCCTACAGCCATCAGCAGCAGCCTGCTGTATTTGCACTTAAATTGAAACCGCGAATATCCGTGTGGCTCCTTAGGACACGTACCATTGTGCCGTACCGTGCCTTTCTCCCCTCGTAAATCAGAAAAAGAAATTCAATCCATATTAATAGAGAATGGGAGATAACAGCTGTGGAAAACAGAGCGCTGGTGATTGCACCAAGGTGATGTCCGGTCAGGAGCAGCGAACTGTCACTAAAAGTAAAACAAAGCTCTCCTTTTGATGTGGAAAAATTCTCTTGACGACGGAACACATTTGACTTCTTCGTTGCACTGAAAGTCTCCAACTGTGAGAGGAAAAATCAAAAGGACTTTTTGGTTTTCTAAAACTGTTTCTCCCTGACCTTTTCAAAATGACTGTACGGCTGACCCCACTTTCCATAAGTTAAGTGTTGCTTGCAGGGCCTTTTTTTTTTTTTTTTTTGTTTGTGGCTCCCTGCAGCTCTTTGAAATGAGACTTGAGGTGGGCTCAGCAGTCCCAACCATGTTGATTTGTCAGGCCGCGGTGGGGTCCAGTCTCTCGGTGCCCCCCGTGCTGTACGGTTCACTGAGTGGTATCCACCGGCAGCTTGTGTGCTCTGGGCTTCCTTCATGGGTGGGTTGCTTCATTGATGGCAGTCGATTAGCAGCCTCTTCTCATTCACAAGTCAAAATTTGCTGCCCTGATGGGCAAGCTTCATGTGACATCAATTGCTTCTCCATCTTTCTTTTTGAATCACTTTGTTCTCTGAATATAGGAACATATGACATGGCATTGACAGCTGGGTGGATGCTGAGGATCTGCCATCTGGAAGATGGAGCAAAGACCTAATGGTGAATGTGGACATATGGGGTGAACCACTGAACAGGTGATGTTCAGGGCCAAAGGACAAATCCTTTACTCCATCTTGAGGGCCTGGCACCAAGATAGAGGTCTGAATGAAGTACAACAGTTCAGGGGTCTTCTTTAGTGAGGTGCAAAATACAGGGAACCTCAAAAGACACTAAAGGACTAAATTATCCTGAGCAGAGGCACTCGGAAGACTATTTAGGAGCCATTGGCTATTTGTAGGGGTCCCGTGCTGCGTAAGTGTGGGAGCTGTTTCATACTGCATTGCTTTGTGTGGACCAGTCTCTTTACATAGATTTGTGGATGGTTGTGTCCTACAAGTGTCGGCACTTTTCACATATTGGTATTGCTTTCCAGGGGGCCATGAATTGGAAGCAGTTTTACGGTGGAAGAATTTTAGGGTGACCCTCTCCTCAAACATTGATTCTTAGTTACGTAGACTCACAAATATGTTCTCCACCTCCAACTCTCCTTCACTTATTGTTGCAGTTTCCTGACCTGGAAGGAGACACCAGCCCAGAGACGCAGTGCATTTGCAGCAGGGCCAGCAGATCTGACTTTACTCTGAAATGACTGCTACTCTACTTCACTCCACCTATTAGAGAACATCTCCTCATTTCATTCATTTATAGCCCAGATGGCAAGACAAATAAGGGGAGCAGGTGATGAACATTTATTCAGTCCTCATAGTCCTTATTATATAGAGGCATTATCAGACCTGGGTGACGTTAAGAGTGGTGTCCTCAGCAGGGGGCAGTGCTGAGGCTGCTGTTATTTTTAATATATGATTTGGGCAAGAATATCAGTAACAAGCTGGTTATGTTTGTAGATGACACCAAGATAGGTGGATTGGCAGATAATCAATAATCTGTTAAATCATCAGGGGGGACTTGGACAGCAGACAGGGTGGGCAGATTTATTGCAGATGAAAGTAATGTAAATAAATGTAAAGTATTACATGTAAGAAGTAAAAATGTGATGGGAAGCAATGGGAAGTCTGAAAAATCATACGTACGCCTTATGAGGAGGATTTGAGAGTCATAGCGTACACAACGCTACCAACTTCCAGACAGTGTTCAGAAGCCATTAAGAAGGCTAACAGAATGTCAGGTTATATAGCGCCTTGATGTGTGCAGTACAAGTCATAGGAGGTTCTGCTCAAGCTTTATAACACACTGGTGAGGCCTCATCTGGAGTCCTGTGTGCAGTTTGGGTCTCCAGGGTACAAAAAGGACACAGCAGCACAAGAGAAGGTTCAGAGAAGAGCAACTAGGCTGATTCCAGGGCTACAGGGGATGAGTTATGAGGAAAGATTAAAAGAGCTGAGTCTATACAGTTTAAGGAAAATAAGATTAAGAGGAGACCTGACTGAAGTGTTTAAAATTTTGGAGGGAATTAGTCCAGTGGATCGAGACGGTGATTTTAAAATGAGTTCATCAAGAACACGGGGACACACTTTGAAACCTGTTAAGGGGTAGTTTCAAACAAAAGTTAGGAAGTTTTTCTTCACACAGAGAGCCACAGACACCTGGAGCAAGTGACCAAGTAGTGTGGTAGACAGGAGGACTTAAGGGACTTTTAAAACTTGACTTGATGTTATGTTAGAAGAATTACGTGGACAGGACTGGTGAGCTTTGTTGGGTTGAGTGGCCTGTTTTCATCTAAATTCTTCTAATGTTCTTTTAGCATTCTTAAATATTCTTAACTAGCAAAGCGGCTCTGCCCACGTAGTAGTGAAACAGGACAAACTTTAAAAATCAATAAAAAAAAATGTAATTCTGGCCAAGCAGAAGGTAGGTACGCTCCACCGTCAAACATTGCCACTGTATCTGATCGTGTTTAGCTCTGACGGGAGAGCGTCTCCCACGTGAGGAGAAGAGCACGTGGCCGTTTCTCTGCCAATCAGCAGCTACCCTCTAAAACACACGTAGCTCTGATCTCACTCTCAAAAACATCAAACGTTACTCCTTAACAATCTGTAGGTGATAATGTCTGCTGAACAAACAAGTCTCGCTAGCTGAGCTGAGGCAAGGTGCGCTTCAACACGTGGCGAGAGGTAGAGCGACTCGAACCGAGTCTGGTGCATGAGTGAGGAGGGCCCCTGCCCGGCTCCCGACTCCTGAGGTCCCGCTTCTCCTCCCCTGGGATTCGTGCGAATAAATCGGTGCTGCAAGCGAACTATGATACTTAGAGCAATGAGAGAAGTCGCAAAATCAACCGGAATGTGCAAGCAAATTATAGCGAAACACCCGATCTAAATCCGTTAAATAGTACGCTCGTGAAAACCAGACAAACAGACGTTGGATTTTATTTATATATATATATATATATATATATACTAGTCATTTAGCCCGTTACAATAATGGGCGCTAGAACAGTAGTGCATAAACATTAGTAGGAACAGTCTATATTAAATGGCAAGGGACTTTGACCTCATTCTTTTTGTTGGTCGTATTTTTCTTTCTTTCAGCCTTTCTTTTGTTGATGTTTACTTGCTGAGCTGACCGTTCTTCGTGGGCTGCCGCCGTGTATTGTGTGTCTTTAATTTTCTGTGACAGTAATACTGTCTTGTACGTCCACTGGCTTGTATGTCCACAATATACCTTTAATTTTCTCTGGCGGTAATACAGGCGTGCGCGTCGGTAATATGCCTTTGATTTTCTCTGACAGTAATACCGGCGGCTCTATTCAATAAGGGCCCGCACAAAAAGGCGAGCTTCAAAAGGGCAACCTCAATTGAGCGCGGCGAATAAAGGCGTTCGTAGATGATTTAGTTCAAATGGCTCTGGAATATGTGAAGAGCAACAAAGGTGCAGATCTTTATTTACGCGCGCCTTTATTCGCTGCGCCCAATTGAGGTCGCCCTTTTGAGGCTCGCCTTTTTGTGCGCGCCCTTATTGAAGGCTGCCTGTGCGCGCCCTTATTGAAGGATACCGTCTTGTACGTCCACTGGCTTGTACGTCGGTAATATGCCTTTAATCTCCTCTGACGGTAATACAGGCTTGTATGTGGCTGTAATATGCGTCACTGTATTGTGTACCTTTAATTTCCTCTCGCAGTAATACTGGTTTGTATTTCCGTAAAACGCCTCTAACTTTCTCTGACAGTAATATCGCGCATAACACCGTGCCCCGCGCATGCGCATTTCATCAGAAGACACCCCCAAACGGACACCTGGACGCACATAGGGAATTTATATATATAGATATTATAAAAGAAGCAGTCTCAACACACGAAAAAAGGTTTGGGTCTGCAACCCGTATATTGTCCCTGGCTGCAAAAGAGCAAAGAGATAAGTAATGATGTGCTCTTGTTGAGTTCCAAAACTGAACTGATCTGGTATTTGAAAAGATGGCGGCTTTATAAGCCAAAACCGGGAGTGATGTTATCTAGGTCTGAACTGGAAGTGATGTCAGTCGTGGCACCAGAACCGGAAGTGACGTCATTGATGTTGAATCAGGTAAGTTTTCCCATATTTGGCCTGCAGAGATAACAAAAGTGGGTTTAGTGCACCTCCAGGCCTGGCCGGTAATTACTTCTACTTGGTCCACTCAGCTTCCTCCTAATCGCACGTGTGTGACAATACATACAGATGTGCCAAAAAGTGAAAGCAAATCAAACTAAATGGATGTGGTAAATCAAATCATACAACCATGGAATATTTTAGGAGCCGTCACGGATGGCGCCTGCTGAAACACCCAATCCCTGTGTCAGTGTCTGTGGCTTCGAGTCTCTTAAGATATCATTGCTGCTCTCACAGTTTGGTCTTCTTCACCTCCCCATCTTCTCCTCCTTCCTGGCTCTTCCACATCTCCTCCAGCTTGAAGCTGACTTTGTAAAGCTTGCCAGGGCCGAGGTGCTTACCTCTAATCCCCCTCTGTCCAATGTCATTTTGACAGACCATGGCGGTACTTGAGAACGAGGTGTGCACGCAAAAAGGGTCTGAGAGCTTCGCTTTAAATCCACAAAATGACCAGCTTACCATTTGAAAGTTCTAACCTTTTCATCTTATTAGAGTTGTCTGTGAAGGATGGATGTCTGATGGCAGAGAGAAATCCCCTCTTTGTAAAACTGCATTCTGTCCAGGCCTGCATTAAGACCCCCTCACAGGACTCTGATTGACTTATTGAATAGAACTCCTTAATGGAGACTTGATCATCCTTATAACAATACGGCACATGGATGCCCACTCATTTCATGAAGCACCTTAAGTCCCACTCACTCGATTGTGTCATTGAGGATCCCCCCTCGGCGATTTTCGGTGTGTGGACATTTGATCATTTCATTGGTGAAAAGGCTTCTTTCCATCACGGGCTTCTGGATTCACATCCAGAACATCCTGGTGGTAGATCTGCCTCTGTTTCTGTCTGCACTAACACTTCCTCTGTTGTGTGGTTAGCTAGACTGCATTTACGGAGGTCAAACTAATTAAGCACTGAGCAATCTGATTGGTCAGTTTGGTTTTGATGTGATTGGACGGTTTGTCTTCGGTGACGCAGCTGAAATAGGAAGTGCAAGTGTGAGACACACAAGGAGGACTAAAGGTGTAGGAGGCACACTGAGAGTCGCTTTCAAAGACAGCAAGAATAAAAATGGACAGGAGGTGAGCAGAAGTTCCTCGAAAATAACAGCAGAGTCTGAGAAGCGGGCTTTATGGGAACGGGACGCCGATCAAGAGAGGTGCAGACACATGCAGACATGGAGGAAGGGGGCTGAAGGTACACGCAAGGCGAGAGATGCCAAATCTGCAACAGGTAATGCGGCTGGTAAAGAAATAATGACATAGAAAATGGTGTGTTATCCATCTTAACAATCTAAAGAATATGAAATATAACATCATACAATCAAAGCCTCGTTTCATGGATAAACACGTTTATTGGGCGCTCATATGCTGGTGCTAGTAGATAACATCCTAAATATTTTGGTGTGATTTCTGGTAATGCATTGGTCTTCTTTTCAGTGTTTCTAGGGGGTCATTTTGTTTAAGTGCAGGCAGCTTTTATGCATTACGAGGGGCACATGCAACTTCAGCTTCAACTCATCTTCAGCTTTATTATCCCATTTGATTTGTGTATCAGCAAAAAACTTACACCATAATTGGTTTGAAAGATAAAAAGACAGCAGAGAGAAATGCAGTATAAGGAACCACATAAATCTGAACTGCAACATGCAAACCACCATTAAACATACATACGGAAATACATAGACAGGAATGCTCAATTAGCCTATCCATCCATCAATGTGCACACATGTGCCAGGCAATGACAAGGATGAATAATACCTGGCACACCTGATAACATGGATGAAAATCAATCGATCCATCCATCCATTCATCCATCCATCAATCCATCAATGTTCAAACCCAACAGAAACAGTGACAAGGATGAAAAATCAATCCATCGATCCATCAATGTGCAAACATGTCCCAGGCAATGACAAGGATGAGTAACAATCTATTAATGGACACATGTGACACACGTGATAACAAGGAGGAAAATCAATCAATCAATCCATTAAATCCACTAACCAACCAACCAATCAAACCATCTATCAATATTCAAACCCATACGAAACCGTGACAAGGATGAAAATCAATCCATCTACCCATCAATGTGCAGATCTGACAGACACTGTGGCAATAATGAAAATCAGTCAGTAACTTCATCCATCCATCCATTTGAAAACTTGATCCAGATGGTGACAAACAATCCATTCATGGGCAATCCTGACACACTCAACCAATCAGAGATGGGAGTAGATTCATACCTGGTGGCATGGATCGTGGACTATCTTACAGACAGACCTCAGTATGTGCATCTTGGAAACTGCACGTCTGACATTGTGGTCAGCAGCACAGGAGCACCGCAGGAGACTGTACTTTCTCTGGTCCTGTTCAGCCTATATACATCGGACTTCCAATATAACTCGGAGTCCTGCCACGTGCAAAAGTTCACTGACGACACGGCTATTGTGGGCTGCATCATGAGTGGGCAGGAGGAGGAGTATAGGAACCTCATCAATGACTTTGTTAAATGGTGTGACTCAAACCACCTACACCTGAACACCAGCAAAACCAAGGAGCTGGTGGTGGATTTCAGGAGGACTAGGCCCCTCACGGACCCCGTGATCATCAGAGGTGACTGTGTGCAGAGGGTACAGACCTATAAATACCTGGGAGTGCAGCTGGATGATAAATTAGACTGGACTGCCAATACTGATACTCTGTGTAAGAAAGGACAGAGCCGACTATACTTCCTTAGAAGGATGGCGTCCTTCAACATCTGCAATAAGATGCTGCAGATGTTCTATCAGACGGTTGTGGCGAGCACCCTCTTCTTGGTGTGCTGGGGAGGCAGCATAAAGAAGAGGGACACCTCACGCCTGGACAAACTGGTGAGGAAGGCAGGCTCTATTGTAGGTATGGAGCTGGACAGTTTGACATCTGTGGCAGAGCGACGGGCGCTGAGCAGACTCCTGTCAATCATGGAGAATCCACTGCATCCACTGAACAGGATCATCTCCAGACAGAGGAGCAGCTTCAGAGACAGACTGCTGTCACCGTCCTGCTCCACTGACAGACTGAGGAGATCGTTCCTCCACCACACAATGCGACTCTTCAGTTCTACCCGGGGGGGGGGGGGTCAACGTTAACATTATACAAAGTTATTGTCTGTTGTACCTGCCTGGCACTCTCCACCTTGCACTTTTTTACTTGCACTGTGTTTTTATCACTCTTTAATTAATATTGTTTTTATCAGTATGCTGCTGCTGCTGGAGTAAGTGAATTTCCCCTTGGGGTTTAATAAAGTATCTATCTATCTATCTATCTATCTATCTATCTATCTATCTATCTATCTATCTATCTATCTATCTATCTATCTATCTATCTATCTATCTATCTATCTATCTATCTAGCCATTCATCAATGTGACAAAGATGTAAATGCATCCATCCATCCATCCATCTTTCAGTAAACAAACCTGAAAGGTTACAAGAACAAAATCAATCAACCAATCAATCAATCAATCAATCAATCAATCAATCAATCAATCAATGGGCAAATCTAACACAGGTGGTGACTAGGATGAAAATCAATCAGTAAGTCAATCAGTTAATCAATCCATCCATCAATGTTCAAACCTAACAGAAACAGTGACAAGGGTAAAAATGAATCCATCCATCAAAGTGTAAACATGACCCAGACAAAGATGAAAATCAATCAATCAATCAATCAATGGGCAAACCTGACATACATGATAAGGGGGATATCAATCAATCAATCAATCAATCAATCAATCAATCAATCAGTCTCTCAGCAAACCTGACACAGACAGTGACAAGGATGAAAATCATTCCATCCATCCATCCATCCATCCATCCATCCATCCATCCATCCATCCATCCATCAACCCATCAACATATCCCAGACAATAATGATGCATATCAGTCCATCAATGAGCAAACCTGAAGCACATAACAAGAATGAAAATCAATCATTTACTCAATCAATCAATCATCAAACCTGACAAGGATAAAAATGAATCTATCAATCCATCCATCCATCTATACAGAGATAATTACAATATTGAAACTGAATGAATGAATCGATCAATTAATATGCAGACTCCACCTAGTGAGTGCCCAGGGTGACACTGAATTAACCAATCAGTGTAGTGCTCAGTCTTGATTTGATGCAGTGCCCCTTGCCCCCCCCCCACCCCCCCCCAGAGTACCACTGATCTCCGGTGTGCAGTAACAGAGGTGCTGAGCATTGGGCTCACATCCACACACAGGGGGAGAATGTGCACAATTCACATAAAACCTGGCTCGAATAAAATTCAACCAATCACACAATTGTTTTTTTTTCTTATATAGTGCCCTGCCATCACGTGACGCTTTACAAAACAAGTGCACACCTTTCAAAAATAACAAAACAAAGTCCAGGATCAGCTGTTAGATAAAATGCAATATGCCTAAGCGCCTGCAGCTTTGAGGCAGAATCACTAAGTGCCCTCCACTAATATTTTTGATCTTTCTGCCCGTCCTTTGGAAGCCCCATAAATAGAATACGAGAACAAAACAAGTTCCACAGACAAAGCCCAGGGGGACACAACAAGAAGGCCCAACTGCAGCAAATGACTGACCAGAATGACATTCAATGAGTTCAGCCCTTTCTGTATTCTACACAGCATGCTGCTCAGATCCCCCCCAGTGTGATGCGCTTTATTAAACAAATACAAACCCGAGCCAAAGCCACCAGACACGAGAGCTTTGAGACCCAAGCGCTAAGCACTGCCCCGCCATGCCACCTGCCCTCACTTTTTAAGCTTGTTCCGTTTCTTTTCATGCAGATGATGATCCGTGCGCTGGTAAGCAGCCATGCTGGAGGCTGGACCATCGACGCCGTCCTTTCACACAGGTCACTCGTCTTTTCCTTTCCCCAGTTTGTCAGACTGCCCCCCAACAGTGTTCTTTGAGTGGCACCCTGAAGTCTGTCAACTTCTCCAGGCCTCGTGGCAGTGTGTGTTACATCTTGAACAGCCCCCTCTCCCATTGTTCTCCGGCGTGTCCGTGTTTATTTCTGACATTATTATCTGTACCCTACAGCTCGGCGAATCCCCAACAAAGGGATTTGTAAAGAGCTTGAATAATTTGTATGTGAATGTGTCTCTAGTAGAACATGAGATGAGTCTTATCTGATCTGGCAGGCTTCCCGGCGTATCTGTGGTGGAGGCTCCGGCGCTGACAGAACTAAGTGTTTTATTTTTATTTTATGGAGAAGTCGCTCTTCACGCTGTCAGGCCATAAGAAGCGATGGCAGCTTTATATTGTGCCTGTTTATTAACTTTGATGGCGGGAATCCCATTACAGAGAGTCGCCGATAAGCCCCTAGCGCGGAGGAGAAATTTTGAACGGCGCCGCTGATGCGTTTCCCAATAACGGCTGGACGTGTGACGAGTTCCGTAATGATATCAAGGAGCTTTTAATATAGGGATTCATTTCTGGCCGCTTGGAGAAATCTCCCCGCTCTATCATTTCTTATTGTGTCCGACCACGAGGGAATATCCAGCAGGGGATTTTTTTTTCCCTTCTTATTTTAATCTGTGTGTAAATATAATGCGTTTATGCCATTTAATGCCATTTTCAGGTTTGTTCTGTGCCTGGGAATATATCGAATTACGACAATTACAATATCTGCGGGGTACTCGTATCGGGAGAGGAACGCCGACGCGGCCCGCAGCTTCACTCTCACCTGTTGTGAAAAGACGGTGGGACCGATAAAAACTCACTAGTGCCTTCTTCTAGTTAATAGTCTGCAAAAATGAACCCTCAATAGTCCCTGGCTGAAACGTTGCCGGGATGCGCTTACGGCTGGCTAGAGCTACCGGCATGCCGTCCGTCCTCACTCCACTAGATCTCTCCTCTGTCTTTTTCTTTTTTGGCACGCCGGATCCTCCTTGCCACCCTATTCCGACCTTCTGCCCTCAAGTGGTTTGACTCCTGGGTGTGTATCCTGAGTGTGGAGAGATGGCAACGGTGCACCAGGGAAGCATAGGGGTGTCTCAGGGATTGGTGCTGGACCCTCTCCTCTGTTTCACATTTTCCTCCTCACTAGGCCCTACCATACTCTGCCACAGTTTCTCCTCCATGTTGATGATACCCTATCTGTACCTGTTGTCCCCTCCAGAGGACCACAAATTATCATCACATCTCACTGATATGTTAACCTGGATGAAGGAAAACCATCTCCGGCTTAACTCGGCAATGATAGACCTTCTTCTTATACCATCTCATCCACTTATTCAGCATTCTCATCTTGGCTCAATAACACGGAGTAAGTCTGGACATAAGTTTGGGGTGGGGAGCGATGATCAGCTGTCCTTCACTGTCCATGTTGCTACTGCCTCTCAGTTACTCTACACAACATCTGCACACATCAAAAGACCTCAGTCTCCTTGGGAAGTTCAGTCTGCTCTGGTCCTTCATATCTGACAGGACATAACAGATGAATTGATCGTACTGGTATCGGAGTTCCTGGACACGCTTGTAGCTGTCTTGTGCCGTTCACATTCACACTATCCATGGGACGGTGATTTATTTATTTTCTTCTGTGGGGATTCCAGGAACGCACCCAGCCTCTGCCTGACCTGCACACACCTACAGACAGAGACACGAATCAAACAAACGTGTGAAATACAGTATATTGAGAGAAAGTCAATTAACAGCAACAAAAAATCAGACAGGCCTCACCTTCCTCTTCGGCGATACAAATATTAACACAACACACAATCCCAACAATAAACACTCACGACAATGTCCTTATCTCAGTTCTAATGTGGCAGAAATAGATGAAATGGTATGGAGTACAGATAATGATGACGATCTTGGGAACTACTTCCGTAATAAATGAATTCAACAGTCCTACCAGCAGTCCTGAGCAATGAGGGACTGAGATATGCAGGAACGCTCCCTCCAAAGATGTACGACGACTAATTACAAGACAGTCCATTCATCCTTGGGGGAAATGATCCAGGGTACAAAAAACAGGGAACAAGAAAATACGAACACATAACTCCAGTTCTTAAATCCTTACACTGGCTCCCGGGTTAAGTTTAGGGCAGATTTCAAAATCCTCCTTTTAACATATAAAGTATTAAATGGCGGAGGTCCGGCTTACTTGTCTGAACTTATCAAGACTTACAAACCAGAGTGCACATCAAGATCTCAAGATGCCAGTCTGTTTGTAATTCCAAGGATTAATAAAATAACAGTAGGAGGTCGAGCTTTGAGTTACAGGGCCCCTAAACTGTGGAGTGGTCTGCCTGCTACTATACGAGATGCCCCTTTGGTCTCAGCTTTCAAATCCCGGCTGAAGACTCACTACTTCAGTTTAGCACACCCTGACTAGAGCTGCTGATTAACTGTACAGACTGCATCTCTGTTGTTAGTCATTAGCACTAAAACATAAGTAACATGATCGTTAGAATTGGATACTAACCCTCACCTATTCTGTTTCTCTTCTCGGTACTCAAATGTGGCACTTGGTGCCACGGCCCACCTGCCAAGTTGTTTTGCCTGCCTGAGGTAAAGTCATCTCTGATGGAGGATCGCAGGAATCGTGGGGTAGAGGGGTCCTTTCATTGGATTGGCTGGCCCAGCGCTGTCTCAGCTGTGGAATGGCCAATAGGGGAAGTCAGCTTGATGGCCGAGGTCTCCAGGACTCTGAACAAATCCAAATCGTATTATGGGATATCATCTACTGTTGACTTCTGCTCTGTACTTGTAATATTTCTATTGTTCTACTATACTGTATTGAGGATTACTTGTGTTGTGTTCTGTGTATTGACCCCTTTATTTGGCACTCACTGCACGCCAACCTACCTGGAAAGGGGTCTCTGTTTGAACTGCCTTTCCGGAGGTTTCTTCCATTTTTTCCCTACAAGGATTTTTTTTGGAGTTTTTTCTTGTCTTCTTAGAGAGTCGAGCTGGGGGGCTGTCAAGAAGCAGGGCCTGTTAAAGCCCATTACGGCACTTCTTGTGTGATTTTGGGATATACAAAAATAAATTGCAATGTACTTTATTGTACAAATGACTTCACAGTAGTTACGTTGGACAGGACACACAGAAACACCAATCTCTCCTCTTGCTACTTCGCCAGCCCCTTTTCAAGTTTCTTGCTGGCCCTTTTTGTAAACCAACAGCCCCCCTGCACCTGTTTCAGACATCCGGTGAGGGCAATCCCCTTTGGGGCTGCTGGGAAATTGAGTCCTTCCAGTGGTATGACAACTACACGCTCACTGCTCATTCTGGTCTTAAAGCAGCTATGACCCCTGATTAAAGAAGCTCTGAGTCCTCTGCAGTTTGCCTCTTAGGCACATTTCGGTGTGGAGGAGGCCCTGATCGACATTCTCCACAGAACCTACTCTCACTTGGACAACACCGACCGATACAACAGTCAGGGTCAGGTTTTATTTCAACTCTGTGTATAGTCAGAGTCCAAACATCGGTAGTCGGGCGGATGCTTTCAACTCTGTGAAATACCAAGATGTCCTTGACAATTCTGAACTGAACTTCTCTCAGTGTTATTGCGTTGTCAGCAATGGTCATGTCTACAATAGCGTGCTCTTGGTCTTGTAGATGAACCCCGAGGATGGTTGTGCAGTGGAGTCCTTACCCGGCCAGGATATTGATAGATAATGGATAGATGGACTAAAAGAGGGTGATCCCTGGTCAGGACACCTTATGCTCCCCATCCTGGGAGGGATTCCCGAAGAGTACAACTGGCAGGAGAGCATGGCAGGGAGCAGTTCATCCTCTACTATACTAGGTGGCAGTGTTCCTCATATAGAGTCCCAGTTTAGGCACCCGCAGGGCTGCATGGGAGTTAGAGTCTGGAGGAGCATCCCTGTAGGGATCCCTGGATCTCTCATAACTTAGCTATATCATGTCACTCTAAGTATTCCAGGGTCCTCAGTGAAAGGGACCGCGCTGCCTTGTCCAGGAACTGGGAGTGGAGACAGACAACACTCGACTGGAGGAGCAGCAATGCAGTGGAGACAGAGGGAAAGAAAAAGAAGAAGAAGAAGAAACATGGGGTTTTGATTGTTTGTATAGGGTATTTTGTAATTAACACCCCTTTGATTTGAACCCGGGACTGTGTTTGCGTGTTCGTGCTCAGGGTTTGTGGCTCTGTGGTGCCCATCTAGCCTTCACCGTCTCCATTGAGGAGTTTTTCTCTTTCACCAGATAGAGGAAGACATTGCATCCTTTGGGGGAACATAAATATAGCAGTGGTACTGGTGGGCCTACACTTACTAAAGGACACTAATGTTAGAAGAAGCCAGTGTGAAATGTATTTCTCACCTGTTGGCTTGTTGAAAATTCAGAATAATGAAAGCCATGGTTGACTGTCTGAGATTAGGTAGGACTCTTCCACCAGCCTCTCTCAGTGACAGTCCATCATCGTCAGGGTGACTGTTACTTCATTAGTGACAACAGCTCTATGATCACCACCATGCATTCCTACTCCTCTCACCCTAGTTCTCCTTCTCCCTTGTCCTGTTTCAAATCTTCCTTTCCTTGGTCCTCTTCCTCTCCCTCTCCCTTGTCCATACATTATTCTATCCTTGTCTCTCGGCTCCACTGTGTTGTTTTGTATCTATATTGATCAAAATCAATCCAGAAAGTTCTCCATTTTATACGTCCACATAATTGACAGAACCTCAACACCTGGCCATGTGTCCAGTGGAGACTGAAGTCAGCTGTGGTTGGTTGATTTGGCACAACTTCAATCGGCAATTTCTCAGTGTTGTGATGATCTGTTCATGCTTATCCGGCATTTCAGTGTAGCTGGTCAGCTGCTGTTGTTGCAGAAGTGCAGGTAGAGAAGATGACCTCAGTAAGTTGCTCTTACTTCATGCATCATGAAGACCTTGAGAGGCTGGTCTTGAATCAGCTACGACCCCATTTACATTTAGGTGTGGAGGAAGCCCTGATTCTCATTCTCCATAGAACCTACTCCCACCTAGACAAAGATGGCACCACACTTAGGGTTGTGTTCTTTGACTTTTCCAGTGTTTTTAACAACATTCTGTCTCAAGGCTTTGCATTTTGATGCCCCCACAATCTTCTGGGTCTTGGATTACCTGACCAACAGGCAGTCGTTTGTGAGGCTGTGGGTCTGTGTGTCAGAAATGGAGGTGGGTAATACTGGAGCACCTCAGGGAACTGTCCTGTCCTCCTTCCTCTTCATCCCTTACAGAATGCATTTCCAGCTCTTGCCATCTACAGAAATTCTCAGAGGACTTGTCCATCATAGGCTGCCTTACTAATAGAGGTGAGTCGGAGTACAGGTAGGTTGTGGAGGACTTTGTCTTGTGGTGGAGGTGCAACAACCTGAAACTCAACATCAGCAAGACAAAAGAGCTGCTGGAGGTGGACTTCCAATGTGCCAAGAAGACCCTGAGACCAGTCACCATTCAGGGGGAGTGATGTGGAAGTGGTGCAGAGCTACAAGTACCTAGGGGTCCACATGAACAACAAACTGGACTGGTCTGACAACACAAGAAGGCCCACAGCAGACTGGACTTCCTAAGGAGACTCAGGTCTTTTGATGTGTGCTGCAAGCTACTGGAAATGTTCTACCAGTCCATAGTAGCCAGTTTGGTGTTCTGCACTGTGGTCTCCTGGGGAAGCAACCAGAGCACAAAAGAAGCACAAAGCCTGAAGAAACTCATCAGGAAAGCCTGCTCTGTCACAAGGTGAACCCACCCTGGACACGCTGGAAGCTGTTGTGGAAAAGAAGATAGTGGTAAATTGGATGCCATCATGAAAAATCCCCTCAATGAGACGCTTTCTTGGAGCACTTTTAGTCACAGGCTCATTCCACCACCGTGTGCTAAAAAGTACCTCTGGGGGTCTTTTTTCAAGCTGCCCCGTGGGACATTCTGAGACTTCGCAAGATCCCCTCAAGGATGTTGGATATCATGGCCGGCCTGTGCCCTGGTATTGTGAATGCTGTGCAGAGTGGAGGCAGAACCTCTGCGTTTTTCCCAGTTGATTCTGGGGTTCGTCAGCAGTGTGTTCTGCTCCTACTCTGCTCTATGCTTGCATGGACTGGGTGTTGGGCAGAGTCGTGGGGTCCAGTGGCTGTGAGACATCTGTTGGTGAAGAAAGATTCACTGATCTTGACTTTGTTGATGATGTTGTGATCTTCAATGGAGGATCTGATAGGAGGCTCTTGAGAGACTGAGTGAGGAGTCTGAGTGTCCTAATAAAAACCAACATCCAGGTCTTTAATGACTTCTTGGTCACGGCCATCAGCAGTGTGTCTGTCTGCGGAGAGAGTGTCGACCTCGTCAAGAGGTTTACTTACCTCAGCAGTGACATTCATGTCTCTGGTGACTCTTCCTATGAAGTCAGTAGATGGATTGGGAGAGCATGGGGGGGGGGAGGGGGGGGGGTCATGAGGTCGCTGGTAAGGGGTGTGTGACGCTCCTGATATCTCTAAAAATGGATGAAGGTTCAAGTCTTTAGAGTCTTGATGCTCCCTGTTTTGCTATATGGTTGTGAGACATGGAGGCTATCCAGTGACCTGAGATGAAGACTGGACTCCTTGTGTCTCTTCAGAGAATCCTTGGGTACCGTTGGTTTGACTTTGTGCTGCTCACAGAGTCCCTAATGAGGCACATGACCTGCATTGTGAGGGAATGTCAGTTACGGCACTACGGCCATGTGGCGCAATTCTCCTTTGGTAATCTGGAGGATCCTCATTGTTGAAGTCTCGAGTGGCTGGACCACGCAAAGGGAACACCCATGTAACACCTGGCTGTGACAGATAGAGGGTCATTTCCGGAGGGTGGGACTGGACCACGTGTCTGCCTGGGGGCTGCCAGCCAGGATCCTGAGCCATTTTGTCATGTGGTGGGTGCGGTAAAGAGCTGTACCAGTGCAGGCTCCCCATCCTTATCTGACCTGACTGTTATCAGGCAAGTCAGTGTATCCATCTGATGTTCTCTCTAAGTTTATTGATTGATTGATTGATTTGATGGCTGTGTTTTCTGTTTTGTCAGTCTGTGTTCTTATTTTTTATGTTTCTGCTGCTCTATCAGAATTTCCCCGTAGGAGTAATAAAGTCTATCTAATCTAATCTAATTTTTTTACCGTATTTAAGGTTTTGAATGTTAGGTTTTCTCTTCTGGTAAGCTGTGTGCAAGCATTAGAACATAAGACAAGAAAGATCCATGATTGTGGTATTGGATACGCGTGTATGCAGAGTGCATATTCTGTAAGAACACCATGAATGGTGGTAACGGTATGATCCATGACAGACAGATGTTGTGTTAATTGTGTTGAGAGTTGAGAAAATGAGACCACAGTTTGGACAAAAGGGAGTTAGCGATTGCCAAACACTGAAGAGGAGCTGAAGTGGCTGATTGCTCCCACTGTCGTCCTACGTCCTCCAAGATGTGGCGGTGGTGGTGGGGTGAGGGAGAGAGGCTCAGCAGGTCTCTATATCAGCCGAAGGAGGTGCTCAGGATGAGAGCTGAAGTTGGTTAGCAGCATGTACTGGGGGTCTCAGTCTGCTGAGAAGTTCCAGGATGGTGAGTAGGGGAGATGGAGTGGAGCGATCAAGAGTGAGAGAGAGAGAGAGAGAGAGAGAGAGAGGCCCACTGGGGCTCAAGAGAAAGAAAACAAAGCCGATTGTGGCTCGACTCTTAACGGATTTATCACATTTATTTATTGGTTTTTAACATTCGCAAAGGCTCTCTTTTGATACAGGAAGAGTTGGAAGAGTTTCCCACTGCACATTTTGAACACGTTTGACTTTTGATTGTTGTAATTAAATGCATTTTGTACAAGGCTTTGCTGTTTCTCTCCTCATTGTCCTAGTCCATTTCGGTTATGACTATCGATGTCCCCAGCAATAGAAGATGCCAAGTTTGTGGGCACCTGAGGCATCACAGTTTATAATATATTGTGGACTGTAGGGGGCACTCCAGCTTGGGGGAAAGGTGACAGGCTTGGACAGAAGTATAAAATAAACAAGAGGATTTATTGTGGGAAACTCTTCCTTTGCAAGTATATTTCCCTCACCACTGTCATAAGTACAAAGGACAGTATTAAGCAGACAGTAATAGTTTGTCTTCTTTTCTCACTTTGTCTCTCACTCTCTGTGTCTCCTCTTCTCCTCCCAGCAAGCTTCGTCTTCCTCCTCACGACTGTGGCTCCCAGAGCAGTGGCAGGCAGCTCCTTTTATGTTACACCCAGAAGTAATTCCCGTATTCCGAAGCCATAGCTTGGTGAGAGCCTGACAAAGTAGGGATCCCCAGTCTCCATTGCACCCCCTGGCGGCACCCACAGAACAACACAGGGCAGAGACGAAGAACTCCAATTCCCATGGTGCCCTGAGGGAATCTGTGGCGCTGCTGTAACCCAGGAGGGCTACAATTTGGCGGTCCTGGGGCAGTAATGTCCTGAGTATCCAATCTCCCCCAGTTTTTCCTGGATGAGGACTTCCCATCTGGGCCAGGTCCCTGGCCGTCCCTGACAGTAGTTATTCTGCCATTCAATAGGGGGTGCTGCAGCACGTTTGTCACCCCTAACAGCTGAAGGCTTGTTCATTGGGTTCCTCAACTTCCTCTAATATATAATTGCATGATTAAATAATTTAATTAAGAAAGAAAGAAAGAAAGAAAGAAAGAAAGAAAGAAAGAAAGAAAGAAAGAAAGAAAGAAAGAAAGAAAGAAAGAAAGAAAGAAAGAAAGAAAGAAAGAAAGAAAGAAAGGTGGTTTTTGCGCTGCGGGTGCCCCCCAGCCTGTTGAAGGCCTATTTACTAATTTGTTAACCCTTTGAGCCAAAGCAGCCCCCCATATTTCCATACCGGCAGCTCGTGTAATTGGGTTGGGAATTTCACTTTCCCCTGCGATGCACAGGATTCCCGTTTCTGAAGGGTAGGGATGGATTTTATGTTAATGCGATGTGCAATTAGCCTGCGGTTATTCTGGAGAGCAGCATCTCATTTCCATTTTCGACACTTTCAAACTCTTTTCCATCAGGATTGTGTGCGACACGAGAGTGACCTCTTACACAAACCGCCGAGCACTTAGAGGCAACTGAAGAGAATAATGTTTAGATTAGGAATATTTGGAGTGGCATGAGGAGGGCTTCAATCATGCATGGCAATGGAGATCATTAGGGTGGGAGAAGTACAGACGTCTCACCTGCCCGGCGCTTCAGTGCAATGCCGCCTCATGGGAAAAGCAGAGGGCAGCCGATGGCAGTCTGAGTAGAGAACGAGACAACCAAAAACGTAACATGTATGCTCAGGGCAAACGGCACAGGACGCGCTCGCCCTCTGAACTGCTTCTCTCTCTCTTTTTTTGTTCCCATGGACCTTATTAAGCAGTTCATCACAAGCCCTCACCCACCGTGCCCGCCGACGGCTTTGTGTTTGTGATGGCGGGACCACAATGACCAGTTAAAAGATAACTTCAGTGGACTGGCTGGGTACCTCGCCACCTTCAAAGTCACTCATAGCAAGTGGAGACTATGAGGAGGAGGAGGAAAAAAATTCACATTTTATTTATTTAAATGGCTGCACCTCTAAGTAGCGTAACAATTACTTTTGTTAAATTGTTGTTTAGTGCCTGAGGCAATTACTGTATCTCAGTTGGAAATATATTGGAAAAAAAATCTAAATCATGTACATGGTTACAAAATAACTCATCTTTATTGTCACTGGGAGAAAAATTTTCATCAAATTCTATTCTGCTTGACTATAAAATAATGAAAGATAGATAGATAGATAGATAGATAGATAGATAGATAGATAGATAGATAGATAGATAGATAGATAGATAGATAGATAGATAGATAGATAGATAGATAGATAGATAATGAAAGGCACTATATAACAGATAGATAGATAGATAGATAGATAGATAGATAGATAGATAGATAGATAGATAGATAGATAGATAGATAGATAGATAGATAGATAGATAGATAGCGTAGTAGGCATGATTAAATATTTAGATAGATTAATAAGAAAGGTATTATACAGGATAGATAGATAGATAGATAGATAGATAGATAGATAGATAGATAGATAGATAGATAGATAGATAGATAGATAGATAGATAGCGTAGTAGGCATGATAAAATATTTACATAAATTAATAAGAAAGGTATTATGTAGGATAGATAGATAGATAGATAGATAGATAGATAGATAGATAGATAGATAGATAGATAGATAGATAGATAGATAGATAGATAGATAGATAGATAGATAGATAGATAGATAGATAGATAGTGTAGTAGGCATGATTAAATATTTAGATAGATTAATAAGAAAGGTATTATACAGGATAGATAGATAGATAGATAGATAGATAGATAGATAGATAGATAGATAGATAGATAGATAGATAGATAGATAGATAGATAGATAGATAGATAGATAGATAGATAGATAGATAGATAGATAGATAGCGTAGTAGGCATGATAAAATATTTACATACATTAATAAGAAAGGTATTATGTAGGATAGATAGATAGATAGATAGATAGATAGATAGATAGATAGATAGATAGATAGATAGATAGATAGATAGATAGATAGATAGATAGATAGATAGATAGATAGCATAGTAGGCATGATTAAATATTTACATAGATTAATAAGAAATGTATTATATAGGATAGACTAGACAGGGTAAGGACATTTGACCGGGCAGGGGACTTTGTTTTGTCACTTTGTCACTTGTCTTTGCCTCTCGTTGTGCCCTTTAGTCCCTTGCTTTTCCTCCCAGTTGCTACTAAAGTTTTTCCTTTCAGCTCCTGTGGTTCACCTTTTCCCTCATGCAGCACATTTCGAAATGGCAGGTTTCTTATATTGTTAGGAATGTTATTGAACGTTAAATAAAATGTCTGAAATGCAATACAAATTATGCAAATGAACCACACGAATGTCCCCAATGTCAGTCCTTCTGGGATGTTGACAGTAGCTAAACCTTAGGGCACTGGAATGGACCCCAGTGAGTTCTTTTTCCCAGTATGTCTCTTGTCCCATCCTGTGATTGTTAAGCCACACAACAGCAATGGCAGTGAAGTGGTGACAAGCAGCTCAGACTGTGCCTAAGGTCTCTAATGATTGATGTCCTGGGATGTTCAGGAGGGCACAGAACACCATCTGATTTAAAGGTGAGGGTCTCACTACATTTACTTGTTTGGCTGATCCTCTCATCCAATTGTGAGGTACAACGTGTTACACTTCTTTTGTTTTTCCAGTCGGAGCCCAGGTAGGTGAAGTGACTTGCTCAGGGTCACACAGTATCAGTAGAGGGACTTGAACCCGTAGTCCAAAGCCTTAACCTCTATGCCACACTGCCTGCCTACAATATCCACAAAATAACATAAAATAAAATCCAAGCTCCAACATTTATGTTAAT
The DNA here is from genome assembly GCF_900747795.2 of Erpetoichthys calabaricus. NCBI lineage: Eukaryota > Metazoa > Chordata > Cladistia > Polypteriformes > Polypteridae > Erpetoichthys > Erpetoichthys calabaricus. The sequence goes on along the minus strand of NC_041409.2, from coordinate 89,420,116 downwards.
TCACAGATGAAAATGAAATGCTTGTATTACCTGTGGACGGCTCAAAGCTCAGCACAACAACTAAAAGGCTTGTTTTTGTTTTGAACTCGCTGTCTCCGACTCTTGCTCTCTAATCATATCTGAGACTTTAAAGGTTCCTTTGTTCTAATCTCCTGCCAGCTCTGATTCACTCAGCGTTTTGTGGCTTTGCGCCGTTTGATCACTCCGGCACTGTTTGTCATTGGTAATTACACATTGTGCATGGTGATGTGTTCACCTATCGGTTTTCAGCTCGGATGACAGTACAAGACAACAGTGGGCGGGGCCACAGTACAAAACACTGAGAGGCCGTGGACTTCAAACACAGGGAGGTGTGATAGTGACAGGTGCAGACTCATTTTTTCTATCAAGAAGGTGCGATTAAAACGGAATGTTTATTATGGCAAAAAAAGGGCATTCCTACGCCAAAGTGGAAAAACAGAGGGGTTTGAATCGATAAAGAACAGGAGATGAAGAAAGATAAAACCATGGTCAAGAAACGGCAAGTTCATTACCAGGAGGTACCTAACGGGCCTTGCGTGAAGTCAGATTCCCAAACTAAAGGGGTGAGGAGTTTTTTGCCTTGAAACTCATACTAAACCAACAGGCTAACACTGCAAATACCTCTAGAGAGAATCCACAACCTCGGACAAGGAGTTGTCCACCATGCCATCCTTAATACCAAGGATCTCAAACTCCGGTCCTGGAGGACCACCGTGGCCGCAGGTTTTCATTCTAACCCTTTTCTTAATTAGTGACCTGTTTTTGCTGTTAATTCACTCCTTTTGAATTCATTTTAATTGATTTGCTCTTGAAGACTCAGACCCCTTAATAGCTTCTTTTTCCTTAATTAGCAGCCAAACAATAATGAGATACAAAATGAGCCAAAACAGCTGATGTCCATCATTCAATATCTGAAAATAAATAAAGATGAAGGTCTCAGGCATGTTGATCTGCTCAGGTCCACAAAACATTTTACCAGTGCTCTTAGAAAAGAGAAAATCAACAGTTTCAGAAATGTCTGCTGTTGGACAACGAGAGCAGCAACAAGCCGTGGAATTAAAGAACGAGTTTAATGAACGACAAGAATCAGCACCTCATTAATTAACCGGTTGGAGTGAAATTGGTTGGAGTTTGAGGCCCTGACATTTCTGTTTGGGTCCATTTAAGGAAAGAAATGAAGAAATTCAGAGGAACGATAAAGAAATTCAGGGGAACAAATCTTAAAAAACAAGTCCATTCAAATGAAAGGGAAATGAGTGAATTCGGGGATGACCACCCCGAATTACTGCAAAAATAACGAAAATGGAACTGATAACTGAGCTGAAATATGGTGGACAAAAAGGAAGGGGTGGAGTCAGGATGACCAGAACAGGAAATGATGTCATCAGTGTTGGGCCGGAAGTGACGTCGACAGAGGCTGGGACCGGCGGTGATGTCATCAAGGGGGGCGGGTCTGTGGATTAAGTGAGAGCACCAACCCCTGGTCTGGCTGACGAATATCAGTATTTGAACCTGTAAACCCCCCCCACACACACACCCACGTGTGTGACAATAGATAGATATACAGGTGCTGGTCATAAAATTAGAATATCATGACAAAGTTGATTTATTTCAGTAATTCCATTCAAAAAGTGAAACTTGTATATTAGATTCATTCATTACACACTGACTGATGTATTTCAAATGTTTATTTCTTTTAATGTTGATGATTATAACTGACAACTAATGAAAGTCCCAAATTCAGTATCTCTGAAAATTAGAATATCAATTAAGACCAATGCAAAAAAAGGATTTTTAGAAATGTTGGCCAACTGAAAGGTATGAACATGAAAAGTATGAGCATGTATAGCACTCAATATTTAGTTGGGGCTCCTTTGGCCTGGATTACTGCAGCAATGCGGCGTGGCATGGAGTCGATCAGTCTGTGGCACTGCTCAGGTGTTATGAGAGCCCAGGTTGCTCTGATAGTGGTCTTCAGCTCTTCTGAATTGTTGGGTCTGGCGTATTGCATCTTCCTCTTCACAATACCCCATAGATTTTCTATGGGGTTAAGGTCAGGCGAGTTTGCTGGCCAATCAAGAACAGGGACACCATGGTCCTTAAACCAGGTACTGGTAGCTTTGGCACGGCGTGCAGGTGCCAGGTCCTGTTGGAAAATGAAATCTGCATCTCCATAAAGTTCATCAGCAGCAGGAAGCATGAAGTGCTCTAAAACTTCCTGGTAGACGGCTGCGTTGACCTTGGACCTCAGAAAACACAATGGACCAACACCAGCAGATGACATGGCACCCCAAACCATCACTGACTGTGGAAACTTTACACTGGAGCTCACACAACATGGATTCTGTGCCTCTCCTCTCTTCCTCCAGACTCTGGGACCTTGATTTCCAAAGGAAATGCAAAATTTACTTTCATCAGAGAACATAACTTTGGACCACTCAGCAGCAGTCCAAAGGCGAGACGCTTCTGACGCTGTCTCTTGTTAAGAGTGGCTTGACACAAGGAATGCGACAGCTGAAACCCATGTCTTGCACACGTCTGTGTGTGGTGGTTCTTGAAGCACTGACTCCAGCTGCAGTCCACTCTTTGTGAATCTCCCCCACATTTTCGTTTCACAATCCTCTCCAGGTTGCGGTTATCCCTATTGCTTGTCCACTTTTTCTACCACATCTTGTCCTTCCCTTCGCCTCTCTATTAATGTGCTTGGACACAGAGCTCTGTGAACAGCCAGCCTTTTTAGCAATGACCTTTTGTGTCTTGCCCTCCTTGTGCAAGGTGTCAATGGTCGTCTTTTGGACAACTGTCCAGTCAGCAGTATTCCTCATGATTGTGTAGCCTACAGAACTCGACTGAGAGACCATTTAAAGGCTTTTGAGATAATTAGCTGACTAGAGTGTGGCACCAGGTGTCTTCAATATTGAACCTTTTCACAATATTCTAATTTTCCGAGATACTGAATTTGGGACTTTCATTAGTTGTCAGTTATAATCATCAACATTAAAAGAAATAAACATTTGAAATACATCAGTCTGTGTGTAATGAATTAATCTAATATACAAGATTCACTTTTTGAATGGAATTACTGGAATAAATCAACTTCAATCAAATTTTTTGACCAGCACCTGTATATCTATCTATTGTCACACACGTGTGTGTGTGTGGGGGGGGTTTACAGGTTCAAGTACTGATATTCGTCAGCCAGACCAGGGGTTGGTGCTCTCACTTAATCCACAGACCCGCCCCCCTTGATGACATCACCGCCGGTCCCAGCCTCTGTCGACGTCACTTCCGGCCCAACACTGATGACATCATTTCCTGTTCTGGTCATCCTGACTCCACCCCTTCCTTTTTGTCCACCATATTTCAGCTCAGTTATCAGTTCCATTTTCGTTATTTTTGCAGTAATTCGGGGTGGTCATCCCCGAATTCACTCATTTTCCTTTCATTTGAATGGACTTGTTTTTTAAGATTTGTTCCCCTGAATTTCTTTATCGTTCCTCTGAATTTCTTCATTTCTTTCCTTAAATGGACCCAAACAGAAATGTCAGGGCCTCAAACTCCAACCAATTTCACTCCAACCGGTTAATTAATGAGGTGCTGATTCTTGTCGTTCATTAAACTCGTTCTTTAATTCCACGGCTTGTTGCTGCTCTCGTTGTCCAACAGCAGACATTTCTGAAACTGTTGATTTTCTCTTTTCTAAGAGAACTGGTAAAATGTTTTGTGGACCTGAGCAGATCAACATTCCTGAGACCTTCATCTTTATTTATTTTCAGATATTGAATGATGGACATCAGCTGTTTTGGCTCATTTTGTATCTCATTATTGTTTGGCTGCTAATTAAGGAAAGTTGTCAGTTATAATCATCAACATTAAAAGAAATAAACATTTGAAATACATCAGTCTGTGTGTAATGAATGAATCTAATATAGAAGTTTCACTTTTTGAATGGAATTACTGAAATAAATCAACTTTGTCATGATATTCCAATTTTATGACCAGCTCCTGTATGTATGTGATCGGCGTGTCTTCTGTTCCTTAAGTTCGTATTGAGAGTTTTTTTGTGTATGTGTATGTGCATATATGGAGGGGGGCTGTTGATACGGACCATCATTTATAGTTAGAAGTGAAGGGGGGGGGGGGGGTTAATGTATATAGGGGCGGGAAGTTGCCCAAGGGGCTGCTAAAGGTGACTTTATTTGGTTGGTGCTTTGGTGTGCATCAAACGTCAATAGTTGTTCAGCTAAAATACATTTATATATGTCATTTTTTTCCATGCTGTTCCATAATTGCTTCCTTCTGTTTTCTGTCTTTGCTTAATAACAAGCTTTGGGGAGGAGAAGGGGCCAAACCACTAACAAGAACTTAACGTAGCGCAGCATTTCTCTCTTTGAGTTTAGGGCAATCGCTACAGAGCGTTTCATGGAGCCCTCAAGAATTGTGAAATGGAAGACATATGGAAACCCCAGAACTCTTCCTAGAGTTTGCCATCCAAACAAACTGAGGATGGCTTTGGTCAGGGAGGTGAACAAGAACCCAATGGTCTCTCAAGCAGAGCTTCTCAAATCCTCTGCTGAGATGGGAAATCCTGTTGGGAGGACAACCACTCCGGCAGGACTTCATCAGTTAGACATTTACAGTATGGCAGAGTGGCTGGACGGAGGCCATTGTTGAGTTAAAGGCACGTACATCACAGATGAAAGGACACTGACAGCTTGTGGAAAACGATTCTCTGGTCTCGTGAGATGAAAATGGAACTCTCTGAGCTAAAGTCCAGGCGTTTTGTCTACGGAAGGCCAGGCTTTGCTCATCATCACTTGCTTAATGCCACCGCTATGGTGACAACATCTTAATGAGGCCCTGCTTCTGAGGGGCAGGGAGACTGGTCAGAACCACAGAGAGGTCCAGAGTGAACATGACCTTAACACGTGGGTGACACTTCACCTTTCAGTGACCTCAAGCTGGAGCGACCTCAGGACGAGTCTGTGAGTGTCTTCGAGTGGCCCAGTCCAAGCCCAGACTGAAATCCCCAAGAACATCTGTGGAGATTCCTGAAGATGGCAGTCTGCAGACATGTCGCATAAATTAAATGAGACTTGAGAGAATCTGCCAGGAAGACTGGCATCAACTATGCAAATCCAGTGGTGCAAAGCTTGCAGAGACTTACCCAAGAAGACTTCAAGCTGACCTTGTTGCCAATGTGGCTTCTATGAATGAGCATTTCAGGTTTTGATTTTTTTTTAATAAATTTGAAAACCTTTCTGAAAATGTTCTTTCACTTTATGGGATATTGGGAGTAGAAAGTTAAGTGGTCCAAATGCTTTATGAGTAGACTGTATGTGGGGTGGCATTGGGTCTTTTTCTTCATGAATACAACACATTACCCAAAAACGAGTGCTGGGATGGTCTTCTGGAATCCTCACTTGGCCCCCGAAGTGAAATGTGGAAACATCTGGCTGTTGAGACGCCTCAGGTCCATCTGCTGCTAAGATCCCAAGTTCTGCCGTCTAAGGCCCGTGTCACCTTGTGAGGCAGTGATCCTACCAGGGGACTCTCAAAGTGTCTTGGGCTTAGCTGAATTACTTGGTCATCATTCGTATTTGCATAGCAGCCCATTGGACCAGGCTTTGCCACCTCTCTTCACATCACCCCCCACCACCACCACCACCACCACACACACATGCACACCTCCTCTCATTGTCCACAAGCTAACCTCCACACTTGTGCCCACCTTAATGGCAGTATACGCTTTCTGTTCCCCCCTCTCATAACTCCCACGCACTGTGACAGACAGAATCCACAATGATGAGAGATTTAAAAAGGCAATGCTAGAGGAACACTTTAATATTGTAAACGCACGGGTCAGGAAAAGGGCATGCTACACTTCTGGCGGCATAGATTGGTGCGTAGGAGGAGCGGGCACGATTGGTACAAGGAAATCCTATTGATGCCAGGTGTTCGCAGTGAGTCCTTACAAGCCGCGGCTTGTAAATGTTTGCTGTGAATAACAAAGGGCTGAGGATTCAAGGTTACACAGCAATGTGACTTTGTCCTTGTTGTCACTGCCAGGATGACTTCTGCATGCAGTCACCAAGAGACAGAGAGAGCAGAAAATGTCATATACATGCCAGTCCAGGAGTGCAGGAGGTGCCATACTGTGAATGTGCAAAAAGGAGTAAGGTAGGTACATTATAAGGCTATAGAATGAAAACATATACAATAATTAAATATTATGCTAAGCCATAAATGTCATAAATTGAGAGTGTGCCCTCTACCTATGGCAGGGGTGTCGAAATCCGGTCCTGGAGGGCCGCAGTGGCTGCAGGTTTTTATTCTCACCCTTTTCCTAATCAGTGACCAGTTTTCACTGCTAATTAACTCCTTGTCCCTTCATTTCAATAGCCCTGTTTTTAGGGATTCAGTCCTCTGAATTGATTTGTTTCTTCATTAAATGGCAGCCAAACAGAAATGAGACGTGAAACGAGCCAACAGATGACCAGCTAAAACTGGGATTTCAAACTCCAACCAATTTCACTCCAAATAGTCTCTTAATAAGAAGCTGATTCTTGCTGTTAATTAAGCCCGTTATTTAATTCAATGGCTTGTTGCTGCTCTCATTCTGCCACAGCAGACATTTCCAAATGTGTTGATTTTTCTGTTTTTTCTAAGAACACAAACAAAATGTTCTGGTGATTTGAGAGATCAACCTTACTGAGAAGTTCACCTTTCTTTATTTTCAGATATTGAGTGATGGGCACAGGTGAGCTGGTCATGTTTGTCTCATTATTGTTTGGCTACTAATTAAGGAAAAAGAGACAACTAAGGGGCCTGAGTCAAATGAATTAAAACTAAAGCAAAAGAAGTTAATTCGCAATAAAAACGGCTCACTAATGAAGAAGATGGTTAGAATGAAAACCTGCAGCCACTGCGGCCCTCGAGGACCGGAGTTCGACACCTGTGACCTATGGCATCAGACTTGAGTGCAGGACGAGACTTCATGAGGAAGCAATGAACTACCTGATGGCCGCAGGCACAAAAGATCCCCCTGAGTCACCATGGAGGTGCGAGCCTGTGGCTAACAGAACTCCAAGAAAGTGCCTCCTGGAGGAGATGGGCAGAATTGTGGATGATGTGATCCAGTTTGGTCAACATCGTCTTATCCACGACAGAGTGTCCAGTGTCAGAGTTCCTGAGGTGGAGCCACACTTTTTTGAGAAGTTTATGCAGGTGTTTTGCATCACCTGAACTCAAGGAGACCCTCATGTCGAGTAACACAGCGGACTGCTAAAGCATTTCCAGCAGCTTGCTGCACACATCAATAAGACCTGAATCTCCTCAGAAAGATCAGCCTCCTCTGGCCCTTCTTGCACCGCAACTGCTGAGTGTCCAGTTTGGTGTTCATATGGAACCCCAGGTTCTTGTAGCTCTGCACCACCTCCAGCCCCCCATGAGGATAACTGGTCTCAGGGGCTCCTTAACCTACCACAATTGCAAAACTTAGTAATGAATAGGAGTGTAATGACATTGCTCAAAAATTTAAGGGAACACTAAAATCACACTTCGGATCTTGATGAATGAACTATTCAAGTGTTAAATCTCTCCGGAGTAATCCCGTGTAATTCAGTGAGAACAAAATGAAGTAACGACAGTCATCCATCCATCCATTTTCCAACCTGCTGAATCCCAACACAGGGTCACGGGGGTCTGCTGGAGCCAATCCCAGCCAACACAGGGCACAAGGCAGGAACCAATCCTGGGCAGGGTGCCAACCCACCGCAGGACACACACAAACACACCCACACACCAAGCACGCACTAGGGACAATTTAGAATCACCAATCCACCTAACCTGCATGTCTTTGGACTGTGGGAGGAAACCGGAGCGCCCGGAGGAAACCCACGCAGACACGGGGAGAACATGCAAACTCCACGCAGGGAGGACCCGGGAAGCGAACCCAGGTCTCCTAACTGCGAGGCAACGATAGTCATTGGAAACCCAAATCACCAACCCACTGAGGGCTGATTCAACATCGCACTGAAAATCAAAGTCAAAAGCTGAAATCACAGGCTGATCCAACTGGGGTGAATTTCATCCCGACAAACTCAGTAGTGTGTCTGGCCCCCCATGTGACTGTATGGACCCCCAACAACATCTGGGTCTACTCCTGATGAGATGGCCGATGGTGTCCTGGGGATCTCCTCACAGACCTGATCAAGGCATCAGTGAGATCCTGGACAGTCTGTGGTGCTACTTGGAAATGTCGGAAGTACCAATTTATAACATCCCATAAGTTCCCAGTTGGATTCCAGTCTGGGAAAATATGCGAGCCAGTCAATGGCATCAACACATTCATCATCCAGGAGCTGCCTGCACACTCTGGCTACATGAGGCCGGGCATTGTCCTGCACCAGGAAGGACAAAGGGCCTAGTGCACCAGCATAGGGTCTGACAATGGCTCTAAGGATTTCATCCTGGTACCTAACAGCAGTCAGAGTACTGTAGCCTAGCATGTGGAGGTCTGTGTGACCCACCAAGGATATGCCTCCCCAAACCATCACTGACCCACCGACAAACTGGTCATGCTGGGTGATGTTGCAGGCTGCATAACGTTCACCATGTGCTCTCCAGACTCTTTCACGTCAGTCACATGTGCTCAGGGTGAACCTGCTCTCATCTGTGAAGACAATGGGGCAACAATGCTGGCGCTGGCAATTGTGTGTTCTCTGATGAATTCCAGTTGAGCACAGGTCCCAATAAAAGATGTCAAGCCATCATGGCACCCTCACAGAGTCTGTTTGTGACAGTTTGGTCAGAAACATTCACACCAGTAGCCAGCTGGCGGTCATTTTGTAGGCTCTGGCAGTGCCCCTCCTGTTCCTACTCACACAGTCCTGCTGCTGGGTTGATGCCCTTCTACAGCCAGCTCTCTTTGTACAATGGTGTATCTCCTGATATCTCCTCCATGCTCTTGAGACTGTGCTGGGAGACACAACAAACCTTCTTGTGACGTCACGTAAGGATGTGCCAACCGGGAGGAGCTGGGCTACCTGTGCAACCTGAAATGCTACCAGTAGTGACAAGGACACGAGCAGAACACAAAACTAGAGAAGAGACAGTCAGGTGGCACAGTGGTAGTGCTGCAGCTTTGCAGTAGGAAGATTGTGGGTTCGCTTCCTGGTTCTTCCCTGTGTGGATAGCGATTTGAGTACTGAGAAAAGCGCTATATAAATGTAATGAATTATTATTAACTGTTTGTGGCCACCGATCCCTTTTTAGGGTGGTCTTGCTGTTTCCTCTCCACTGTCCCTGTTGTCACTTTCATTGGCACCAAAGCAGGTGAAGTTGCTTCCCAATCGCTTCTGCTTCCTAACTGGACACACTGATATCCCTGAGACGTCACTGACTTGCTGAGCGACTTACATGATTTTTTTTAAGCAGTGTATTTCAGTGGGTGGACATTTCATATCTGTTATGAATTATTTCCAACCCAGTGTCCGACACGTTCTTGTGCGTACGTGCATGTGTGTGTGTGTCTTCATCAGCCTGAGCTTCTCATGCGGATTCCCTTTCCTTCTGTGTTTACTAACAAACGTGTGATTTCTCACTTCCCACTCGTTTCCTGCTTTGGCGTGAGCAGGTGCTTCAGACAGTAATTACGATATCGACAAGGCAGACAGTAAACATTCGCACACCGCTATTAATATTTAATAACGCTCAAAAACCCCCTTCACATTTAAACGTTCAGAAGGAAAGCGTTCAGTCTCTCCTTATTAAATACAAGTTTTGAAAGAAAAAAATAATAATATCATCTAGCTGGGCCAAATTTTGCGAACAATTGGTTCGGATTGTAATGAATTTTATTTTTACTTAATAAGTACCTGCGTAATTAGATAGACTGATTAATTATTCAAAGACTTGGCTGGCCTGGAGAAATCAAAAAAATACGATTAGTGCTGGAAACGAAAAGTATTTATGATGCAGCAGGTCAAAGTAAAAAAACAAATGAATTAAAATCGACATTTTCACTCTTTGTGAAGTGTCTCTCGGTGAATCACTCACAGTCATCAAAGAATAAATCAATCGGCACAATTTGTCATTTATTTCTCTCAGTTATCAGGCTTTCATCTGTTAAGGAGTTAAATAAAATTAAAAAAAATATATATTTAATAAAAAATGGAGATAGCAGCCAGGAGGACCAGACGCTGAAGCTGGAGATCCAAGTTAGCCAGAAGCAATGAACCACATCAGAGTCTTTCTTTCTTTCTTTCTTTCTTTCTTTCTTTCTTTCTTTCTTTCTTTCTTTCTTTCTTTCTTTCTTTCTTTCTTTCTTTCTTTCTTTCTTTCTTTCTTTCTTCAGACATTTGTTTTGGCAACAATTCCGCTGCCGGAGAAAACGCTGTTGGGCAGTTTTGATGGAAGTTTTAAAAAAAAAACAGCAAAGGAGAAAACGCCGACTCGTTTCAGGCCTCCATCTGGAGGAGCCATCCCTTGGGCCAGGCCGCGTCTTTGATGTGCTGATCCTCCCGCAAGCAAACTGCTGTGGAGCTGCACAGACGGCTAATTAGCCCGAGCTCTCGAGCGCCTGCGCTGCCTGCCTCTCGCCTCGCCAGCCACAAGTGGAGCCCGCCCTGGTCTCGCTTGTCAAGATCCCGGCAGGTGCTCCGGGGTTCCGCAAAGCCTTTTCGAAATAGGAAAGATGGAGGAGAAGACCCCCATTGCAATTTCCGCGAGACGTACCGGTCTAGCGAAACATTGGACTGAAGAATCAGATCTCTGCAAGTTTTTTGATGTGATCTGATGACGCCCTCTCAAGAGAAATCAACTGCCTTAAATGTCTGACTTCTGGTTATAGGCAGACATTACTTTTAACAAATAGGTGAGAGTGCTAAAGAAACTGAAAAACTTCATCCCAAAGCCCACTCTTTCCCTATTATCCAAATTGAGAAATGGAACTTATAAGTTCAGATCAGACGCCGTTGAGAATACTGGGGACGCTTTGCCTGTCCAAGATATTTTGGTATCTCTTGACCTACATGTACCCTCAGCATTCCTCTTACCCCTTCCCTTGGTACCCTCGTGTGTCTCAAACCTTCGTCCTTGCTGTTTCCTTTCTTCAGCCTGCTTCTCAGATTCTGTCATCTTGAGGTGCGTTGCTTGCATCCTATTCACTTTTTGACTGACACCAATGGCCCCCCATTATCCACTGCGAAAACATCATTGGTATTCTTGTGAATATTTCCTGTGTTTACGGGGGACTCTCAGCGTTCCTCCTACAGCCTTCTTCGGTACCCTTGTGTGTCTCAACCTCTCTTGGCCTTAGCGTTCCTCTCTCGGTCACCTTCTCGTTCTCAGGGTCTGTTACTTTGAGGCACCTTCCTCACCTTCTGACTACCACCACCAATGGTAGACAAGCCCCCATTATCTGCTGGGAAAACATCATTGGTATTCTTGTGAATATTTCCTGTGTTTACGGGGGACTCACAGCGTTCCTCCTACAGCCTTCTTTGGTACCCTTGTGTGTCTCAGCCTCTCTTGGCCTTAGCGTTCCTCTCTCGGTCGCCTTCTCGTTCTCAGAGTCTGTTACTTTGAGGCACCTTCCTCACCTTCTGACTACCACCACCAATGGTAGACAAGACCCCATTATCTGCTGGGAAAACATCATTGGTATTCTTGTGAATATTTCCTGTGTTTAAGGGGGACTCTCAGCGTTCCTCCTACAGCCTTCCTCGGTACCCTTGTGTGTCTCATCCTCTCTTGGCCTTAGCGTTCCTCTCTCGGTCACCTTCTCGTTCTCAGGGTCTGTTACTTTGAGGCACCTTCCTCACCTTCTGACTACCACCACCAATGGTAGACAAGCCCCCATTATCTGCTGGGAAAACATCATTGGTATTCTTGTGAATATTTCCTGTGTTTACGGGGGACTCACAGCGTTCCTCCTACAGCCTTCTTTGGTACCCTTGTGTGTCTCAGCCTCTCTTGGCCTTAGCGTTCCTCTCTTGGTCGCCTTCTCGTTCTCAGAGTCTGTTACTTTGAGGCACCTTCCTCACCTTCTGACTACCACCACCAATGGTAGACAAGCCCCCATTATCTGCTGTGAAAACATCATTGGTATTCTTATGAATACTTCCTGTGTGTAAGGGTGACTGTCAGCATTCCTCCTACTCCACCCCTCCTTGATACCCTTGTGTGTCTCGACCTCTCCTGTCTCAGTCGCATTCCCATAATGACAGTTTCTCAGAGCCTGTCACCAACTTGCTTATCTTCTGTTCACTTTTTCACTACAATGGTGGATGAGCCAACTAATCCTGACCATGAAAACCTCACTGTTAAAACCTTGGGTTGCATCCTGTTAGTATTTAGTGACCCAGTGTTGTATGGTATGTCATTCATTGCATTAAAAATAATCCCACAATTCATAAAGATTGAACTTTACATCCCTAACATATCATGTGATCATCACTACAACTGAGCCACCAAAGCCAAACTGACCACCAAAGTAACCAATCAGATTGCTCAAAGGAACCACACACACAGAGTAGCGTTTCATCATATAGTAGACAGATAAACTCACGGAGTAAATTCTTAGGACCTCTAAACAAATGCTGGGTGGGACTTTGTTTTGCTCTCACACAATTTCTGCAGATTTGTCAGCTGCACCTTGATGCCACGAATCTGCCGGACTGCCACATTCTAAAGGTGTTCTAGGATTAGGAAGACCACTGAAAAACGCTGATCTCATTGGTGTGTTCATGAAAGCAGTTTACAGCGTTTATCTCGAAGTCAACCCACAGCAAACAAAGCTAGTCTGTCTACTGAAACTGGAGCCAAAGAGCAAGAAAACTGGAAACATCTACACATGTGTGAGGAGATTTGAGCATCAAACTCCATGGGAATATGGAGAACCTGACACACGCACACACACGAGTATATATACCGTATATACTCGCGTATAAGTCAGGTCTTGAAACCCGAAAAATCGATCATAAAATCAGCCTCCGACTAATACGCCCGTTCAAAAATGTGACAATTACATTTTTTTTTTAACATCTTCTTGCCTCCTCCAATCTCTCATCAGTTTCTCAGACACATCGAATTTTGTTGTCGTAGAGCAGTTACCAATTTCTTTCGCTACTTCAACAACGTTTAATTTAAAACCAGCTTCATATTTTCTTCTGATCGAACGCTCCATCGTAGATAAAGGATGCTCTTACAATAAAGGTGTATGAGGGTGTGAGATACAAAAAAGCACGAACTTAGGGTGCAAACAGTGCAAACGTCACTTCGGAATAGCTCGGGTATTATCGTGTGGTCACGTAGGCACAATACATAGAAAAAAAAGGCCGTGTGCCCCGTGGTGACTCTCTCAGGTGGGTGTTAGCATGTCATCATCTCTTATTTTATTATAAAATACCGGAAATTATAAAGCTGAGGCCGAACAAGCCCTATACGTTGGGACTTCCAACTGACCCAGAAGTAATCACATCTGGCTATGCCCTTGCATCGGAAGTACTTCTGGATCTAAGATAAAAGAGGTCACGCAGCCTCATCCAGGCGAGTCAGAGTCGGGGGGATGTGGACAATGGCTCACGTGGCGGGTGTCGAAGAGGAGACAAGGAAGAGGAAAAGTGAAGGGAGTTGTGCTTATCGAGCTTGGAATCTTTGTGGATGGTACCTATAAAAATACATTTGAACGAGACTTGTGTTCGTGAGGTTAGGGTGCTGCAATGCCCCCTGGTGGTTCACAATGTAAAGAATTATTACTATCATTAGCGTATTGATATTCTGAATGCTATAATATTAAATGGAATTAATTGCCTGCTTCTCTTGCTTGTGTGTCTCTTTGCTGCCAGGATGTAAGTGTGTCAGTTATGTCCATGTTAGAAGGGGTCACTCCATTGGACAACAGAGACTATACCACGGTGTCACGCATGCGTGTCAAAGGTTTATCAGAGGTAAGCAGTACCACCTCAGGGCAAGAGGGGGCACAGTGGCTGACATCTTTGTCTCTTCTGTCATCTTCAGCAGTGAGTAGATGCCCACCGGTGGTACTTGACCCCCTCCCTAATGGCTAGGAGAATGTTATATCAGAGTTACGATTAACCCAGAGCTCCCGACGACGCCCTGTTTGACATCCCCGATGAGAAGATGAAAATCTCAATTTAGTGTTCTGACTGTTTTAACGCCATCGAGCGTTCTTTTTGTTTAAAGTTATTGTGCCGGATTAAAAAGGATGACCTGCCTGGCACACCCCAACACTTTCTAGACGTGACGAGTGTCCTTTCCGAATCGTCCAAAATGGGTGATGTAAGAATTGAGGCAACAGCACAAAGATCTGGGCACCCACGTGTTGTTAAAGGTCAGGGTAAAACAGAGTTAGACATGTACTGGGGGTCCACTTTTAAAAGAATCTGCACATTTTAAACAAAGGGTTTCAGGTGTTATGGAGGTGGGGGTCCTCAAACGCCATCCCACAATAAAACATAAACCAAATTGTCCTTCAGTTTTTGAACCAAATTTGGAAATCAAATGCTGTAATGGGATCCACGCAAAGCTTACATCATACAGGCTCACCCTAACCCTAACCTGATAGAAAACCAGGCCAGCAGGACAGAGGGGCTTAGCCAGCTCCATCTGGGGCACAACACTTATGCCCAATGATACAATTTCAATGCCTACTGTCACACACACGTGAATATACACTGTGGGAATAATCAAGCCTTGATACATTAAGAGGGTTTGGGCCAGCGTCCCGTATGTAACTGTAGAGCGGCTGAAAAAGTCTTGACCAACAAGTTATGGCACAAACAAGTCGGTTTTAAAGTCATACGGGAGGAAGTGACATCTTCTGGGGGGCGGGGCCGGAAGTGGTGTCTTTTGGGGGTGGGGCCGGGTGTGATGTCATCGGGCCCAGTCGCAATTTCATGCATTTGGTCTGCGGGGAAAAATGTGAAAGGATCAATGCACTCTGCCACCTCCTGGTCCCACCCGGAATTACCTTCTTCTGAGCCCTTTAGCTGCCTCCCATGCGCACGTGTGTGACAATATATAAGACCCACCAACTCACACACACACACATACTTTCCAGTGCACAGACATGTTTCCCACTCACAGTGCGTAAACCGTTCCTCACAGTCAAACATCTGAATCGCCAGCCCTCCACTCTAACACATGCATGCACATGTCACACACTCACTAATGCCTCCTGGCATGGGCACCAAATATGTCCTCCATCCCATCCAGCACATACAAACACAAGACCACTCCCCCCAATACAGACACATACCAAAGACCCCGACACACACACACACACACACACTTTCATGAAGCTGACACCATCCATTGCCACCAGGGAGCGGCAGCTGTAAGATTTTTCAAGCCACCTTTATTGTGCTTCTCGGAACTCCTTTGAATCGACCGAAAGATTAAAAAAATGGAAGTGGCCTGCCAACAAATCTAATAAAATGGATTGCGCACGAGGGCAGAGACAGCAAAATCATCCAAATTTCATTTTCAAGTATTGCCTTTTTCTTCCTAAGTTCATTTTCATTATTGAAAGTAAAAGCAGGCGGCCGAAGCCGAGCAAATGAACGTTATGTGAGCGTCTGGCTCTTTTGTTTCCCCTAATGTGTGCCAGCTCTCCCACATTACAGTGCCAGCTTTCTTCTTACCATCCTAGAACACGGAGGGCGGTTGATTAAATTGCTGAGATTTCTGGCAAAATATAAACACACAATAGCAAAATGCAGAATATTAAAATACAGCATAAATAGTGGTGACCCCTAGGGGGCGTGTGGCAAACCAAGACACAAGACAATACAACTGGGATTTCGATCGGTGTTTGTTGCATTCTTTTTGTTTTGATGTTTCAGCTGTTTTCTCTATAATATAACACATCCTGCGTAGTGGGTACTCCCAATGCCCCAGTTAGCAGAAGGGGGTCTCTCTTCTGTTCCCTTAATATGGCATCTGGAGAGTTCATCCACTTGGAGTTCTGTCCTGTGTGACTGCCACAGATGATCTGCCACTGCTGACCACAGAGATCCCTTCATGCTTCCTCATGGTCATGTCTCTGAAAGGGGCAGTGCCCACAGTGTCTATCCTTGGAGTGGGCACACTCTGGCATCTATTTGGGGTCAAGTCTGGCTCATTCAGTATATATAGTGACTTTCTTTAAGTGAAAGATATCACAGCTACAGTTCAGAAAAATTATAAAGAAAATCAAAAACAAGACTTACTGAGATTAATAAAGGACCCCCCCCCCCCCATTTCATTTTGTTGAATCCCCGTTTGCTTTAATGACAGCCTTGAGTCTGTTGGGATTCTTCTCTATCAGCTTTGCACATCTTGATTGAGCCCACTTGATATTTGCCCCCCACTCTTCTTTACAGAACTGCTCACGTTCGCTCACATTGGATGGTGAGTGTTGGTGGTCTGCTATCTTCAGATCTTTCCACAGATTTTCAGTGTGATTTAGGTCTGGGCTCTGACTGGCCACACCAGTACATCCACTTTTCCTCCTTCAGCCACTGTGTGGTCCATTTTTCTGTGTGGCTTCGGCTTGTTGTTGTGTTGAAAGGTGAACATTCTGCCCATCTCCAACTTTCTGGCAGAGGGTAGCAGGTTTTCCTCAAGTATTTTGCCCCATCCATTTTTCCTTCTACCCTAACAAGAGCTCCAGCCCCCCCAACAGGATGCTGCCCCCTCCATGCTTTACTGTAGGTATGGTGTGTTGTGGATGGTGAGCTGCATTGTTGTACCATTTGGTAGTCTGATTTTGGTCTCATCTGACCAGAAGACCTTTTCCCACTTGGCATCAGAATCTTCAAGCTGCATTCTGGCAAAGCTCAGACGAGTCTTAATGTGGCCTTTCTTGAGAAGTGCGACCCTCCCTGAACAAGCCACAAGTGTGGAGCGCTTGTGAAATTGTTGTCACATGCACACCATTAATGACCACTCTGTGTCACCAAATCCTGTAACTCCTTCAAAGGGGCCAATGCACTCTTGGTAGTGTGGCAGGTGGCCGGGTGTGGTCATCAGCCGCCTGCCTATTTAAGGAGCCGCCTCCCTTCAATCAAGGCTGGAGTCGGATGAGGAGAAGGACGAGGTCGGAGAGGAGGTGGCAACGAGAGGCCTGAGCGAGAGAGAGAGAAAGAGAAGTGGCTTAAAGAGGAGCCTGGACTTTGGGAGACTGTTGGGGTTTGTGGTGGTGCACTTTAAGACTTTGTGTATAATAGTATAAATAAACGTGTGGTGGTGGCTTTAAACGTGTCTGCCTGTCTGTGTCTGGGCCGCCCAATTCCACAGTAGCCTCTCTTACCAGTTTCCTCTTTGCTCTTCCATCCAGTTTGGAGGATCCAGGGAGGGTCCCAGTAGTACCAAACACTCGCCTCTTCTTTATGATGGACTTTACTGAGCTCCTTGGCATTGACAAAGCCTTTGAGATGTTTGTGTCTCCATCTCCTGCCTTATGTCTGTGCACAACTCTGTCCCTGAGATCTTTTGAAAGTGGCTTACCACCCACAGTCAGTTGTCTGCTGTCAGTTGCACTACCAAGCAAGGGGATGAATGGACCAGGAACAGCTTCACTAATCACACGGATTACAATTCATCACAGCCAGTAACCAGGGTCTGCAGTGGAAATGGTGGGCACTTACAGACATGTCGCCAGAAAATCTACAGTAGGCCTACTTACAATGACCTCACCCTCATGCTCAGCTACCCAATAAAGTAGCAATTTCTTAAAAGAAGGTGCGGACCCTGTGGCATGGGATAATTGGTACATTGTCCATCAAGCAGAAGACAGCTTTCAAAGCAGACTTCATGGAATCATTGTTCTATTGCTCCAGCTTAAAGGAGACCGGAGTTTACCCTAAATTGAAAATGTTAACGTGTTGAGTGACACCAACCTTAAGGCTGATTTGCACTTCTGCGCCGTAGTCCGTGTTACCTATGCGGCGTGTTTATGGCGTGGCCTGCCGCACACCTCCTCAACATTGCTACTGCAATGCGACCCCCTACAGCTCAGATTGGCCACTTTGGTACCTGCATTGTGTATTTCCTGAAATGCAGTTTTGTTTGTCTTCCAGTTTGTAAATCAGCAAATGTATGAAAAAGTGAAAAAAAAAATGTGAGGTGAGGGAACAAATACATTCACCTACAGGAGAAAACGTGAAGAAGAAGCGCGGGGACACCGGAGGGCAGGAATCTGCCTGCATTTTGCTTTTCTTGCGTGCTACAAGCCTGGAACAGGGAAGAGTCCCGAGGCTTTGGAAAACATCTTGCATCACCCCAGTCCCAAAGGTATCACGTCCTAGTGAGCTGAATGACTTTCGGCCTGTTGCTCTGACATCACATGTGATGAAGACCATGGAGAGGCTGCTGCTTCATCACCTGAGACCACAGGTCCACCACGCCCTCGACTCTCTGCAGTTTGCATATCAGGAGAAGGTGGGAGCGGAGGATGCCATCATCTATATGCTACACCGATCCCTCTCTCACTTGGACAGAGGCAGTGGTGCTGTAAGAATTATGTTTCTAGACTTCTCTAGCGCCTTCAACACCATCCAACCTCTGCTCCTTAGGGACAAGCTGACAGAGATGGGATTAGATTCATACCTAGTGGCATGGATCGTGGACTATCTTAAAGACAGACCTCAGTATGTGCGTCTCGGGAACTGCACGTCTGACATTGTGGTCAGCAACACAGGAGCGCCGCAGGGGACTGTACTTTCCCCGGTCCTGTTCAGCCTATATACATCGGACTTCCAATACAACTCGGAGTCCTGCCACGTGCAAAAGTTCACTGACGACACGGCTATCGTGGGCTGCATCAGAAATGGGCTGGAGGATGAGTATAGGGACCTAATCAATGACTTTGTTAAATGGTGCGACTCAAACCACCTACACCTGAACATCAGCAAAACCAAAGAGCTGGTGGTGGATTTTAGGAGGACCAGG
The DNA here is from genome assembly GCF_900747795.2 of Erpetoichthys calabaricus. Classification (NCBI taxonomy): domain Eukaryota; kingdom Metazoa; phylum Chordata; class Cladistia; order Polypteriformes; family Polypteridae; genus Erpetoichthys; species Erpetoichthys calabaricus. The sequence continues at coordinate 89,401,138 of NC_041409.2, read as the reverse complement.
CCCCTTATGGACCCCGTGATCATCAAAGGTGACTGTGTGCCGAGGGTGCAGACCTATAAATATCTGGGAGTGCAGCTGGATGATAAATTAGACTGGACTGCCAATACTGATGCTCTGTGCAAGAAAGGACAGAGCCGGTTATACTTCCTTAGAAGGCTGGCGTCCTTCAACATCTGCAATAAGATGCTGCTGATGTTCTATCAAACAGTTGTGGCGAGCGCCCTCTTCTACGCGGTGGTGTGCTGGGGAGGCAGCATTAAGAAGAAAGACGCCTCACGCCTGGACAAACTGGTGAGGAAGGCAGGCTCTATTGTTGGCACGGAGCTGGACAGTTTGACATCTGTGGCAGAGCGACGGGCGCTAAGCAGACTCCTGTCAATCATGGAGAATCCACTGCATCCACTAAATAGTATCATCTCCAGACAGAGGAGAAGCTTGAGCAACAGACTGCTGTCACTGTCCTGCTCCACTGACAGATTGAGAAGATCGTTCCTCCACCACACTATGCGACTCTTTAATTCCACCCGGGGGGGTACACGTTAATATTTAACATTATACATAGTTATTGTCTGTTTTTTTCACCGCATTATTATCATTCTTTAATTTAATATTATTTATTGTATCAGTATGCTGCTGCTGAAGAATGTGAATTTCCCATTGGGATTAATAAAGTATCTATCTATCTATCTATCTATCTATCTATCTATCTATCTATCTATCTATCTATCTATCTATCTATCTATCTATTATATAGTGCCTTTCATATCTATCTATCTATCTATCTATCTATCTATCTATCTATCTATCTATCTATCTATCTATCTATCTATTATATAGTGCCTTTCATATCTATCTATCTATCTATCTATCTATCTATCTATCTATCTATCTATCTATCTATCTATTATATAGTGCCTTTCATATCTATCTATCTATCTATCTTACTGTCTGTGTGTTGCTCGATTAGTGCTGTCTGGGGTGGGCGTGTTCGAGTCGTGGGAAGCCGACGGGCGTCGAGCTCTCTGTGTAAGTCTTTTACTTTTTCTCCTTTTTTCTTTCTCTTAGTTGTTTTTCTTAGTGTTTTGTCTTAGAATTGTTTTTTTTTTATAGTTTTTACTGTTAAGACGCGGCTTTGGCGGTTATCGCCATGGCCGTGTCCAAAGGCAGGGCTCCTGGTTTGTTACCAAAGGCATTTGAAAATCTTTCACGCCGTCATGGCGCAAAGGTCCTGGTGGACCCCCAGGTTTCTGCCGAAGCATGTGTGGTGGGAGTAGGAAAAGTTGTCGGTTATAAAAATGTCCTATCCGCCTCCAGAATGAACAAGGCTGTGGTTGTTTTTTTAAACGACGAGTCTCTTGTGAATACACTCGTTGAAGAAGGGGTTGTTATCAATGGCGCATTAGTTCCTGTCCTGCCGTTATCAGCGCCTGCGAAGAAAGTTATTGTTTCTAATGTTCCACCTTTCTTAAAAAATGATATTTTACTAAGGGAATTGAAACGTTATGGGCAGATAATGTCTGATATAGTATTGATCCCACTTGGCTGCAAGATGCAGGAATTAAAACATGTGGTCTCCTTTCGGAGACAAGTTTATATGATTTTAAATAACATGAATGAGGAAATAAACGTGGCGCTCAGGTTTAAGGTAGAGGGCGATGATTATGTAGTATTTGTCACTTCAGATACAATGAAATGCTTTAACTGTGGCAGAGCTGGACACAAGGCGGCACAGTGCAAACATGAACCTGGGGTGCTGCCGGGCGGCTCCGCTCCGATTAAGGAGAACAATGACGGGGTTAACGATGAAAACTGCGAGTCTGAGTATGAAAGTGAGGTGGACAATATGGAGGATGATGGGTCTGAGTGTAATGATCGGTTGGAGGGTGCGGGTGTTGTGTGTGATCGGCCTGCAAGTTTTCTGTCTGAAGACGCTCCAGAGAAGAGCGCGCTTCTTGCTGCCGATGAAAAGCCGGCTGAAGCCGACAGTGCAGTGTGTAAAGTAAGCACAGAGCCTGAGACCAGTAGCAGTGAGGGGACGACATTGAACGCTCTTTCCGAAGGAGTTGCGCCAGTCGCCACTGCTGTGAACGAGTCTCAGGTAACCGATGAAGCTGCACAAGTTCAGGCCGCTGAGAACGCACTGCTGACGAAGCAGAGCTCGGCGCAAGTAGTGGAAAGGCAGCTGTGTGAGAGGCCGATGGACGAGGTGTGTGCCGTGGAGAGTGGGAGTGCAAGTGTGAGCGAGAGGGAGGAGAGTTTCAAAGTGCCCCGTCATAAGCGAAAGAATAAATCGGAGAATTCGAAGTCTGCAAAGAAAAGCCTCGTGTTCAGTGAGCCATCCAGTGAACGCAGCCACTTGTTTAAAAGTTACAGTGACTGTGATGTGGGTGACAGGGAGGATGAGGGCAGTGACACTGACGCCTCCGTGAGAAGCGAGTCCTCATCAAGGTATACACTTGGAGGCGGATACAGCACCGCAAGTATTCGGTATTTCTTGGAATTTATTGAGGGCAAGAGAGGAGTTAAAGTGGAGGAGCACTTCCCAGATGTTCAGCTCTTCCTGGTGTCAGCACAGAGGGTGATGCGCAATGCCGTACAGCTTGGTATGGACCAGAAAGAGTCCGTGAGATTAAAGAATCTGATCAGTAGGGTTAGGAAATCACTGCTTTAATCATGATGGAGGTAGCTCTACGTTTTTTTTATTCGTTTGTGTTGTGTAATTTATTGGTCACTCCCTTGTGCTTTGTATTAATGGACTCTTTACATATTGGGAGTCTAAATGTAAATGGGTGTAGGGGAGACGCAAAAAGGGCTGCTGTTTTTGATTATTTAGGGCAAAAAGGCCTTCACATAGCACTACTTCAGGAAACACACACCGATATTAGAAATCAGTCGGACTGGCTACATCAGTGCTGGGGTTGCTGTGCTGATTTCCAAAACTGTAAATTTACAGATCACTAATATTAGTGAGGTGGTGGCTGGGCGCCTGCTGGTGGTGCAGATTAAAGATGGCGATCAGGACCTCGTGTTCATTAATTCTTATGCACCAACAAATGGTCGAGAGAGGATCTGTTTCTTTGATTCATTGAGAAAGGTGGTGGAATCGTTTATTAATGGGGAAATTCTTCTACTAGGAGGGGATTTTAATTGTACAGAAAATGCTCAACTGGATCGAAATGGTGCTGAGCCTCATCCAGCTTCTGTCAGAGTATTACATACTTTATTACAGCAGTCAGATCTGGTGGATGTATGGCGGAATAATTTTCCTACAGATAGACAATACACCTGGTTAAAAGGGGGGGGGGGGGAGGCCGCATTTCAATGGCACGGTTAGACAGGTTTTACTGTTTAAGGCATCTTCTGAATACAATCACCACTACTTATATCTGTCCTTTCGGTCTTTCTGATCACTCGCTAGTAGCATTAAAGCTCACCTTTTCTAAAAAACTTTTATTCAAGTCTTTCTGGCAATTCAATGTTTCCCTGTTGGATGATTCGAACTTCCTTCAGTGCTTTGAATTTTTCTGGCAGCAATGGACCCTCACTAAATCCAAATTCACTTCCCTCAAACAATGGTGGGATATCTCAAAAGTACAGATCAAAGCTTTTTGCCAACAATACACCAAGCAAGTGACGAAGAGGAACGTGGACCATATGAAAAGCCTGGAGGAGGACATCACTGAACTACAGGCTACTCTTCAAAAAACATTTGATAAGGATACCTTTGAAATTTTAACAGCAAAAAAACATTCACTGTCTCAGCTTCTGGAGTTGCAGGCTCAGGGAGCTTTAGTGAGGTCTCGCTTCCAGAATCTGAATCACCTGGACGCACCCACAAGGTTTTTTTTTAGTCTTGAAAAGAAGGAAGCACAGAGCAAGACAATCCATGTGCTCCGTGACACCAACGGTCAAGAACTGTACTACAGGGGAGATAAGAGACTTTGCTGTATCATTTTACAAGAATTTATTCAAGGAGGAAAGCATCGATGAGGCTGCAATGTCTGAGTTTTTGGATGGTGTGCCAACAATTTCGGAAAAGTTAAAATTACATCTGGACACCGAGATTACTCTGCAGGAACTCTCCGACTCGCTGTCTAATTTAAATGTTGGAAAGACTCCGGGGATTGACGGGATTCCAACAGAATTCTATAAGCAGTTTTGGCATCTGTTGGGACCAGACATGATTACAGTGTTTCTGGAGAGTATTAAGGTTGGTGAATTACCACTGAGCTGCAGAAGAGCTGTCATAGTTCTGCTACCAAAAACAGGGGACTTGTGTCAAAACAAAAACTGGCGTCCTGTGAGCCTATTGTGTACAGACTACAAAATCTTTTCAAGGGCCTTGGCCAACCGCCTGAGGAATGTAATGGACTCTATAATTCACCCGTGTCAATCATACTGTGTGCCAGACCGGTCAATACATGACAATATTTTTGTATTGCGGGATGTTATCTCAGCATGTAATCTGTGTGGGGTTGATTTGGGGATTCTGTCCCTAGACCAGGAAAAGGCTTTCGATCGAGTAGATCACCGATATTTGTTTAATACATTGAAAAATTTTGGTTTTGGGAACAGTTTTATAAATATGACTAGCAAAATACCCGCGCTTCGCAGCGGAGAAGTAGTGTGTTAAAGAGGTTATGAAAAAGTAAAGGAAACATTTTAAAAATAACGTAACATGATTGTCAATGTAATTGTGTTGTCATTGTTATGAGTGTTGCTGTCATATATATATACATATACACATATACACACACATATACAGATATATTATATATACATATACACATTTTTTATATATATATTTTTTATATATATATATATATATATATATATATACACACATACATACATACATACATATACACACATAGATGCACTTACAATAACATAGAAATCAATATAAACAACATTAACATCATTATCATATGAGAATATGAAGTAATATATAAGAAGCACATTTCATATAAATATAAATTATTAAACAGTAAAATCTTCTATAATTTGCTACCGTGGCTTTTCGTTGGTCTGTCCAGGATTTTAAATCACCTGTAGCTTGCAAACCGTTTCACCTATTGACTTGAAATCTGGTACACATATAATACGTCACGTCCGCTATCCGCTTTATGGGTGATGATTGTATTACTCTTTTTATGTTTATTTTATTTTAGAATCAACTCCTATCTGCGCACACCAGGGCGGCCGTGGGCGGATGCGTATGGTGTATTCACTCCATGTTATCGTGCATTGCGCTGTCACTGGTATTTTGATAAAAGAATTTGAACAATATATAAGAAGCGTATAAATTATTAAACAGTAAAACATTAACATTTAAGAAGTAAAGTTACATTGAGTACTACTGCAGTGCCTTCGGGTATACCTAATTTTTTCTTTGCCCATTACATGCTTAAATGTATACATTTTTTGGTGTACCTACCCGAGAACACGCGACATATAACCGACCGTGGGAGAAGCATGGATTTTAAACACGCGTTGAGTTCATCTGCTGGTCTCCCTCGTGGAATAACTGGTAATGTTTGACTAAAATGTACAGCGAGTAAAACGACATTACCTCCTTTTTTTTTTTTTTACGATCTCTGAGATCTTGCTTTTTTCGGTTCAAGGCTTCATAAGCTGTTTTATGTTCCATGGTGTACTTAATAAGTACTAATTATCCCAAACCATCATCTTTGAATGTTGCAAGACTTTCGCCTTGTATGTAGATCGGGGTAATTACATTCATTGCATTCCTAGTCTGAATCACAATCTAATTGTATGGGTGGTTACCTGGCACTGTAGGGTTGCCACCCGTCCTTTAAAATACGGAATCGTGCCGCGTTTGAGAATGAAATTGCGCGTCCCGTTTTGAATCAATACTGGACGGGATGTATCCCGTATTTTTTTTATCATTTTTTTTTTTAAAGCAGCGTCTCATGCAAATCATCCCACACGCATTTTATGAAGATGCCTCCTTTCCTACTTTTGATTGGGTAATACTTGATGTCATCGTTAGTTTGATTGGTGTTTTTAACTGTCCAGTGAGGAGGGCGTGTCTTTTAAGTACAGTCTGCAAAGTGTTGGCACTGAGATGAGGCGTCAGCGCCATAGTTGAAGCCCCTAACGTTGCGGTCAGCAAGTCGGCTAACATCCGCCATGTGCCGTCTTTCAGTTGCGAGAAGCAGATCATAGAATGGTTGAAACTGTTGCCCCTAACGTTGCGCTACGGCGTGTGGTTCGTTTATACCTCGTGTCTTCTCATTAAACTTTTATCTCGCGAATATGTTATTGCAATCCGCAGCGGGAGCGTTTCTATAAACTTAATTTAAACTTACGTTTTACACCGTGCTTTGTTTCCCTTATGAACATGCTTGTATGCTTAACTCGCTCCGTTCTCAATTGTTTAATTAATTTTTTGCTCTTCGCTGTTTGCGGCTGTTCCTCCATTTCCCCCTACTTCGTTCTTTTATCTCGCGAATATGTTATTGCAATCCTTAACGGGAGCGTTTCAATAAACTGATTGAAAATAGTTTTGCATTTACCTTTTTAGTAAAAGGCGAGCTTTTAAGCCTGAGAAATCACCCCGTAAATGCACACGTTTAATTGGACATGTGTTAATATGTATGGTTACACAGTATTAAAAGACAGTGAACAACGTCAGTTACCTTTCTTCACGCGTGTGACTCGTGCTGTAAATGTCTTCCTTGTTTTTAGTTCACGTGATTACGTAGGAGGCGTGATGACGCGATACGTGACTCCGCCTCCTCCATTACAGTGTATGGACAAAAAATATGTTCCAGTTATGACCATTACGCTTTGAATTTCGAAATGAAACCTGCCTAACTTTTGTAAGTAAGCTGTAAGGAATGAGCCTGCCAAATTTCAGCCTTCTACCTACACGGGAAGTTGGAGAATTAGTGATGTGTGAGTCAGTGAGTGAGTGAGTCAGTCAGTGAGGGCTTTGCCTTTTATTATTATAGATAAGGCTATTATATACTAATATTTTTGGAGTTTTAAAAGTCAACGGTTCGTTGAGTGCCCCATTCTCAGTAAACAGAGGAATTCGACAGGGCTGTGCTTTATCTGGAATGCTATATGCTTTATCAATTGAACCATTTTTACGTCAGATAAGTCGCAGACTGCAGGGTGTGGGTTTTCCTATGTGCCCAACTGTTAATTTTAAATATTTGGCCTATGCTGATGATGTTGTCATCTTTGTCACATCAAACGATGACATTAAAATGTTAATTTCATGTCAACAAGTATTTGAGAAAATATCGTCAGCAAGAATCAACTGGGCCAAAAGTACCGCTTTTTTGATTGGCTCCTGGACAGCATGTTCACCACCAGATCTGCCCTTTGAAATGAGGTGGGACAGAAGGTGTTTTCGATATCTCGGGGTGGTGATGGGTGCTGAGGGGGTGGACAACAGTAATTGGGAAGGATTTTTAGATAAAGTAACTATGAGACTGAACAAATGGAAGTGGATTGTGTCTAAACTGTCTTACAGGGGACGTGTGATTGTAATTAACAATTTGATAGCCTCTATGCTCTGGCACAAACTTGTGAGTGGAGACCCTCCTCCTGGGCTTTTACACAGAATCCAGAAACTTCTGGTTGATTTTTTTTGGGTGGGCCTACACTGGATTAAACAAAGTGTACTGTTTTTACCTTTGGAAGAGGGTGGTCAGGGGCTCATTGATGTTGTCTCTAAAGTTGCACAATTTCGACTTCAGGTTCTGCAGAAGGTTTTTTTTGTTTCTCACCCTCTGAGTTGGAGAGAGATGGCGATGGGTTTCTTCCGCCGAGTGGGAGGCTTCGGTTTTGATAAACAACTTCTTGTGATGAACATTCACAAAATGGACCTGTCCAGCCTACCCCATTTTTACAAGGGAGTCTTATTAACGTGGCACTTTATCTTTAAAAGAAACTTTGCTACATCTGGTTGGTTGGCTGATGAGCCTTTAGTTTTCAACTCTGTTTTTTCATGTCCTCTGTTGTTAAGAGATAGTTTTGTTAAAACACTCATCACACATCAAATACTTACACTGTCCCAAATTTATGATGACAGCAAGAAGTCCTTTATTGACCCAGCAGTGCTATCTTCAATACTGGGGGTCAAGTCAGTCAGAATGCTTCAGAGTTTTTTATCATTCATGGCCAAAGATTATCATCGGCTGAACAACTCGATCAGAGCAGTGAACACGGAGATGGAGGTCTGCCCTGCTGTTGATCTGTCCTCGCTCACCGATAATACGATCATGACATTCCATAAAGGGGAAGTCATGAGTTTTAAGTCTCTGTCAAAGGGGGACCTTTATAAATATTGTGTAAAAACTGTACACTTTGCAGCACTAAAAACAGCATGTGACACACCATGGAGAGAATATCTGGGGGTGGAAGGTGGGAGTGCACCTGCTTGGAGGGAGATATATAAGCCCCCGAATAAGAAAAGAACAGCAGACTTGCAATGGAGAATTCTGCATGGGATTGTTGCTACCAATTCCTTTTTAAAAATAATTGAGCAGAAAGAGGATGATACTTGTGTATTTTGTGGACAAAAAGAAACTATATTCCACTCATTCTTGCAATGTATGAGACTTAGTTTTTTTTTCATTTTTTTTTTAGTGAAATATGTAGAAGGTTAATGGGGAAATTTAACAATATCATGTTCATTTATGGAACAAAATATAATAAGGAAAATCGTCAAGTTCAGCTATTAAACTATTTATTGGGTGAAGCAAAATTAGCAATTTTAAAGAGTAGAAATAATAAACAATCTGGGACAGGGGCTACTGATGCTGTGATGATTTTCAAGATAAATGTACGCTCCAGAATAATAATGGAATATACGTATTATAAATTGATGAATACATTAGATTTGTTTAAAAATGTGTGGGGGATTAAAGGGGTGCTTTGCTTCATTGATGATGGAGAACTAAAAATGAATGTATGAGACATTATTGAAGTTCTCCTTTTTGTGTTTTCTTATAATGATGTAAAATAGATGAGCTAATCGAACGGTGTAACATCATAATATTTCTGTTGAAGTTATGATTTGGGACTTTTAAGTGCTTGTTTGCTACGGGCTCAGGGGGTTTAAATTGTAAATTAGAAGAATGGAAAAGTTTTTTTGAGTCATTTCAAATGAATATAAGAAATAGTATATCAAATACGGACTGCAAGGGAATTGTTTCTCATTTGATGCAGCAGCCTGTAAAATATTGGTTATATGTTACCTGTTATATATTAATTTGATTTATTGCTATTTGATCAATAAAGGTCTTTTTAAAAAAAAAAAAATAAATAAAAATATCTATCTATCTACAAACACCGCCACCTAGTGTTCAGGTAACGGCCTGCGGCGCGGCACAATGCCGAAGTTTAAACTGCTTCCAATGGCGTAGGCTCGATGCAGAAGTACATGGAAGGAACTTTTCAGCTTTGACACCCGGGGGCACGTGGTGGTCTCAATCCAGCTTTATCACTCTGTCTGCATGTGTTTCCACGCACAGTGCACAGAGCTGCAGGTTAGGTGGATTGGTCCTGCTAAATTGTTCCACGTGTGCGTGCGCGTATATGTGTGTGCGTGTGCGCATGTCTGCGTGTGTGCGTGTTCGTGTGTGCGCGTGAGTGTCCGTGTGTTCACCCTGTGGTGGACTGCCGCCTTGTCCAGGTGTAGGGTGACCAGATGGGTTCAGCTATAAAGGAGGACACCGACAGTCAAAAAGGAGGACAAAAATTACCAAATATATTTTCCAACTCCACGGTTACCATACTTGACATATAGTGGTTACAATTTAGTGAGCAACCTAAAAAACTGAAACTAGAATATTATCATTAGATAATAAACATAAACTAAACAATGTCTTTAGAAAAAAAACGTACGTTTACGCCTATGTCATGTCATACTTCTCAGACGATCCAACTTTCCGCAAGAGGTCATTGTTTCCAGCAATGCAGGTGTACAATTCTTGACACGATGTGTTCTTGAAGTTGTACTTTGTCAGAAGTATTCCCCAGACGGACTGGATTGAGAGTCTGTTTCTCTCCTTTGTCCACTGAGAGGTGATGAGCGAGAACGCTTGTTCGACGATGGCGTTGTGCCTTGGTATAGCGAAGAAAAACGCGCACACTTGAAGCTGCTCTTTCTCGGTATATATCATATGTAATTAGTCAAAAATGGTCAACGCTGTTCGTGATTCTGTGAAAGGAGGACATTTTAACGAATTTTTGGAATGCCTGGAGGACGGAGGAAACCATGTTAAAAAAAAGAGGACATGTCCTCCTTTTGGAGGACGTCTGGTCAACCAGGTGTTGTTCCCACATTGCGTTCGATGATTCCCCGCCACCCACCTGCTCCGGAAGAGCGGATTTAGAATATGAATGGACGCAATGAGATTTGTAATCTAAAGCGACAATTGTCATTCTTTTATTTCTGTTACAATTAAACATTATGATAGTAATCTATTTAAGCCTCCGATTCCACATTAAAACGAAACTTTATTGGAAAAAAGGGAAGCAACGGCAGAACAGCGAGAGTTATGTCTAGTGTACAGAAAATCTTCATGAGCCTCCTGAGAGGTTTCAACTATTGTCTGGTAAAAACCACAAATAATAGTAGAAAAACTAAATAAATATCATACAGGACAGGCGTGATGAAACACCTCCTGAATTAAAAGGCTAGCCTGAGAAAAAAAAAAAGAAAAGCAGACGCTTGGCGGCTTATTTATAAGTTATGGCCGTATTTTAGAATGTAATTGAAACTATTTGTCATGCTATGATAACAGATTTGCGGCGAATCCTTCAGTGCTTTTAGTTATATACCATTTAATCAATCCCCTTTTCACATTAATCCCACATAAAGCGCAGAACGAGTTCCTCACGTCAGACTGGGCCGTATAGATTTTTGTTGGGAGCTCTAAGTCGAGCTCATATATAAATTGCCCTCCAGGATTCTCAAGCGGGAGGACGCGCCTCGCTGCCGATGCTGCCTTTTAATGGAGGCTGCAATAAGAAAGGGGGACTGCATTTGTTTTCAGAAGATTCTGCATATCTTTATTTACCTCCTCAGAATGGACAGCCAGCAGAGACTCCACTATAGAAAACCCAGGAGGTGGTGAGCAGCCAGTTGGCCGAGGTCTCCAGGACTGTGACTTCATTTTTGACTTTGTTAATCTCCTCCATTGTCAACTGGCCGTTGCTCATCAAATAATTAATGGACAGACATTAACACTGCTTTTATAAATCCCAAGACTAAATGGCATACAGTATAACAGAGGCATATGCATTTCATTTTTCATTCCAACAGATGGCGCATCACAAACTTTAACACTGCTTTTAGGAATCTCATACCAAATACTATATAACAGAGACATATGCATTGTATTTTTAATTCCAACAGATGACATATGGCAAACATTAACACAGCTTATAGGAATCCCATACCAAATAGCATAAAACAGAGGCATATGCAATGCATTTGTCATTACAACAGAGAGGGTATCATAATCATTAACTTTGCTTTTACGAATCCGATACCAAATATAATAAAAGAAAGACATTTGCCATTCCAACAGATGGCATATCACAAACATTAACACTACTTTAACAAATCCCATACCAAATACTAAATAACAGACATATGCATTGCATTTGTCACTCTAACAGATGGCACATCACAAACATTAACGCTGCTTTTATAAATCCCATACCAAATGGCATATAACAGAGACATATGCGTTGTATTTTTCATTCCAATGGATGACACATTGCAAACATTAGTACTCCTTTTACAAATACCATACCAAACACTATATGACAAAGACATATGCATTGCATTTTTTAATCTAACAGGTGACACATCACAAACATCAACACTGTTTTTATGAATCACATACCAAATGGCATATAACAGAGTCATGTGCAATGCATTTGTCATTATAACAGATGGTGCATCACAAACATTTTAGTAATAAAATGCATTGTATTTGTCATTCCAATAGTTGGCTCATCACAAACATAAACACTGCCTTAATGAATCCCATACCAAACGGACTGAGACATGTGCATTGCATTTTTCATTCTGACAAACGGCACATCACAAACATTAACGCTGCTTTTAGGAATCCAAACTAAATGGCTTTATATAGTAGCAGAGACATACGTATTGAATGGTGCACTGCTTATGTCATTGCTGAGATCTTCATTGGTCACTTAGACTTCACCCCATCTTTGATGGGTGGCACAGCTGCTTATCTGTATAAACGCACTTTACATCTTCTTGCCAGGAGGAGCTCGGCTGATTTTCAGATTTATTAGTGTCTGTAAACATGATTATGTTCCAAGTTCACATTTTACCTTAATAACAACTCTGTAATATTCTTGATTTTTCAGTGTTTTACAATACAAATGTTGCAATATACCTACCAGCTCAAATAGGACCCTTGAATTTCTGTTCACTTGATCATTCAAACTTCTCTGTCCATAGCATTGCCTTGTAATCCAGCACATCTGCTGATTCTGCTCCTGTTTTCTGAGCCCCTCATATAACCTGACGTTGCTCTCTATGACTCAAGGAAGCCAAGGTAGAGGTGAGCCACACTTTGGGTATGGGGTTAGGAGTGGGGAGATCAAATCGTTGCTCAGCCTGCCCGCTCTTTTACAGACAGCCGGTCCAGACCAGTTCCCTGCCAGTCTCAGTTCCTGCAGGGTGGCACTACAGGCTGTGGGCTCCCTTCTCTTTACAGGACTTTCTTTTTGGATTTACCTTCTTCTCTGGACAGCAGCACTCTCTTTGAATCTCTACTTATTTGTCTGTGTAGCCTGGATGTAATAAAGTGCTTTAATCCATCTTGAAATCATATAGCGCCTGTCATGACAGGCAACTGTCATTAGGTGGATTACATCATAATCAAAATCTCCAGTGAAATGAAGGAGGAGCGCGACATGTCTGGAGATGACCTGCCAGGCGCTGTCATGCTGTTCATGAGGGAGGAGGCAGTAAAAGAATAATTTTTATGTGTTTTAAAGTTCTGAGGGACTTGGCGGGACTCCAGGAGGGGTGGCGTGCGGGAAGGCAGTGCAGTGCGGAGGGTGGGGCGTTTTTTAACTTTTCAAACAATTCCCTGTTATTTAGGGTGCTTTTTATTCTTGGCATCATTTAAGCATTTGTGCTTTAAGTGCCTTTTTATGGCCCTCACTTTGATTTATTATGACACTGAATAATGATGATTAAAGGAGGCTGACAAGTCCAAAGTCTTACTGTCATTATGTCTACTCTGCTGACACCCCAGGACATGCATGCGCACAGTACGTGACTCCTCCATGAATCCCTTGGGATCGTTTGGGGCCTGTGAGCAGCCCTGTGCCATGTCTGGTACCTACCAAATTCTGAGGAGCTCCAGAAGCCCCATACCATAGACGGTCCCTTCTGATACCCACTGAGCCATGCAAGCATCTTCATGTCATAGAGGTGCCCTGCCTGTTACCCACCAAGCTCTGAGAAGTACAAACAGCCCTATGCCATAGACATGCCCTCTCCGATACCTACTGAGCTCTGAAAGCAACCCACCCCCCCCCCCCCCCCCCCACCACCTCCATCCCATACCCACATAGCCATGCAAGCATCCTCATGTCATACAGGAGCTTGCAAGCTCTGAGAAGTGCAAACAACCCCATGTCATAGAAGTGCCCTCTTTGACACCCACCGAGCTGTGCAAGCAGTCCTGTGCCATAGAGGTGCTTTGTCTAGTACAACAACCGCATTCAATAATAAAAATACATTTTTATTTATATAATGCCTTTTCCATACTCCATACTGGCACATGCATGTTGCTGCCATTCCTCCATGTTAGCAACACTTAACAAGCAATCTCATGCCATAGAGGTGCCATGTCTGGTACCTACCAAATTCTGAGAAGCACCAGAGCTCCACACCATAGAGGTGGCCCCTCTGGTATCAACTAAGCTGTGAAAACAACCCCATGTCATAATAATAATAATAATAAAAAAACATTTGTATTTATATAGCACCTTTTCCATGATCAGTGGAGGGAACACTGGCTCATGCATGTTAACAAGCAATCCCATAGAGGTGCCATATCTGGTACCCACCAAATTCTGAGAAGCACCAGTAGCCCCACACTATAAAAGGGCCCTCTCTGGTACCCACTGAGCTCTGAAAGCAACCCCATGCCATAGAAACCCCAATACCCACATAGCCATGCAAGCATCAAGCATCCTTATGTCATAGAGGTGCTATGCCTGGTATCTACCAGGATTTGAGAATTAAAAAACAACCCCATGCAGTAATAATAATAATAATAATAATAATATCCATCCATTTTCCAACCCGCTGAATCCTAACTACAGGGTCACGGGGGTCTGCTGGAGCCAATCCCAGCCAACACAGGGCACAAGGCAGGGAACCAATCCCGGGCAGGGCACCAACCCACCGCAGGACACACACACACAAACACCCACACACCAAGCACACACTAGGGCAAATTTAGAAACGCCAATCGACGTAACCTGCATGTCTTTGGACTGTGGGAGGAAACCGGAGCGCATGGAGGAAACCCACGCAGACACGGGGAGAACATGCAAACTCCATGAAGGGAGGACCCGGGAAGCAAACCCGGGTCTCCTAACTGCGAGGCAGCAGTGCTACCACTGTGCTACTGTGCCGCCAATAATAATAATAATACATTTTTATTTATATAGTGCATTTCCATGCTCAGTAGAGGGAATGCTGGCTCATGCATGCTGCTGCCACTCCTTCGTATTAGCAACACTTAACAAGCAATCTCATGCCATAGAGGTGCCATGTCTGCTACCCACCAAATTCTGAGAAGCACCAGAAGCCCCAATACCATCGCTGTGTTCCTTCTGATACCCACTGAGCTGTGCAAGCAGGACCGTGCCTTGGAGATACCCGGTCTGGTACCTTCTGAGCTCTGAGAAGTGAAACAGCCCCATACCATAAAAGTGCCATCTCTGTTCAAAAATACTGCACTGGGCCAGATTTGGGCATTTGACTTGATGCTAAGCTGCTGGTTACGTATGGTTACGATTCCATTGAATGGAGCGTTGCAGCATACGGCGTGTCTTATAAGACTGAGTTCCCAGCTCTGTCTCACTCGGCTCATAAAGCCATTTTGTATTAGAATAAGCCTGTGAAATGGGGTGGGACGCCCCTGGGAGACTGCAGGATCAGATAGGCTTAGTAAGAGCAGCCTGTATTGGTTCAAGGTGGATATGCAGGAGAAAGAAAGAAAGAAAGAAAGAAAGAAAGAAAGAAAGAAAGAAAGAAAGGATTCTCATTCATGAATTAGTCTCTGTGTCTCCCTGATTTAAACGTGTTTTTATCCTTCAGCCACAGTTTCTTCACTGGCCGGGGTTCACATTCCTTTTCTTAGCTGTTTTTTAAGTGGTAAGAGTTTACCCAGGGGTCCTGCCCTTGCTCAAGTAAGTTTGTCTTTGGCTTAATATTTTTCTTGTTTGTTCGTTATGTTATGAAACGTGATTTTGGTATTTTTGTATTTGCTTTATTTTATTTAGTATATAATATTCATGGATATTGTGGTGGATGGTCAGGACTCTTGCCTTCATACTGGAAGGACTGGGGGTGGAGAGTGCCCCCAAGATCGGTAGACTGCAGCTCCCCTGGGTTGCAACGGTGCCCCAGATTTAAACAGGGCATCAACGATCTTGAAGTTTGCTGACTCAGCCCTTTTGGGTTCTATGGGTGCCACCAGGGGGTGCTGCAGGAACTTTGTCCACTCCCTCCTCACCCACAAGTGCTTCTGTACCACAGTTACGGTACACCAGAAGTACTCCCTGGTATTACGTAAAAGGAGCCAGCTGCCTCAGCTCGGGGAGGCAGAGGTGGAAGGAGAACGACGAAGCTTGCTGGGGGGGAGTAGAGGAGGCAGAGAGAGAGACACTGAGAGAGAGAGAAAGACAGAGAGTGGCAGAGGGCCTTATTGCTGTGCTTTCTGTGGTGTGCTTGTGGTGGGAAACGATTGGGAAGAGTTTTTATTTGTGTGTTGCCGAACTTGTGCCTGTGTCTGTCTGTGTTTGGTGTTGGGGAGCTGGAGCGCCCCCTACAGGCAGCAATATATAATTTGTAGTCACACGCATGTGCATGGAAGACAGTTTCAGGGCTCAGGTGAAGGTAATTCTCTACCAATCCAGGGGGTGGTGCTGTGCGATAACACTCTCTCTGTTCCTCCTTCTGCAGGCTGGAAGACTGACAGCCCTCCTCCAACAACATCACTTTCAGTGTATGCCCACCTGGACCCGCTTCTTCCTGCCTAGCAGCCATATGACTGGAAGAACCACCATCTTGGAAAATTTGAATTGGACTCTGGTCTGAGAAGACTTGATTTTGCATTTTCACTTTCTTTACTTTGACTAAAACGTATTTCAATTATACTGGGTTTGCCCACAGGTGCCCCAACACTCTCACTGTCTATTTTGGTCTTATTATTATTATTATTATTATATAAATGTATATATACATATATATACTTTCTACTTTTTGCTACATTTTATTATTCATTGGTATTTAAAATAGACAGCTGTAGTGAAATATTCAAGTAACTGATTTTCTCTTTATAATAACTAAGAACCAAACCATCATCCTCCTGCACTCCGCATACTCTTCGATATACAATCTTTGTAAATACAATCGCTTTCTCTAGCAGAGGAGCACCCTGATGCCCTTTGAGTAGCTCAGGCACAAGACATCGGACACCTAGCATCCAGCCCCGGTGGCTGGCGATTGAAGAGAGCAGGGGGCGGAGTCCCATAGTGTATATATATATATATATTGTGAAAGGGTACGTCCCGGACACAGACAGGCAGACACGTTTACAGCCATCACCACACGTTTATTTACAAAGTCACCAGTATATACAAGTCCTTACGTGCACCACACCAACAAACCCCCCACAGTCTCCCAAAGTCCTGGCTCCTTCAGCCTTCTCTCTCTTCTTCACACAACACACTCGGGCCTCTCCTCGCCCCCTCTGCACCGGCCTTGTCCACCTCCTACCCGACTCCAGATTGTAATATCGCCGAAGGGGTCAGGGCTGGTATTATTGTTTTCATTTAGTTAATTTATCCATCCATTTTCCAACCCGCTGAATCTAAACACAGGGTCACGGGGGTCTGCTGGAGCCAATTCCAGCCAACACAGGGCACAAGGCAGGAACCAATCCCAGTCAGAGTGCCAACCCACCACAGTTTAGTTAATTTAATTTCATTATATTCTTAATTGTTTAATGTTCCCAGTGTGCTTTATTTTGGTCTCTGCTGTGAGTGTGTGTGGGTCGATCCAAGGCTGGGGGTGTCCCTGGGATCTCCTCCACTAAAATAAATAATGTCAGTGTCAATTTATTTATATAGTACATTTAAAACAACATAGTAATGCTGTGGACAAAGTGCTTTACAATAATAAAATAAAAGAAAAACAAAACAATTAACATAAAACATAAATAGAAATACAGTACATAATAAATAGAAGTAATGTTATATACATAAATAATAGAAGTAATGTTATATAATCACAAAGAGGAAACCATCAGTATTACTGAAGTTCACGGAAAGCAAGTGAATAGAAATGAGTCTTTACTCTCGTTTTGAATTGTAGACGACTCCTTTAAATGACGAGGTATAGAGTTCCACAGGCGAGGAGCAGCAGCTGTAAAGCCCTCTCTGTCCCCCTTGGTTATACACTTGGTACGAGGGACAACAAGAGACAACTGACCAGAAGATCTAAGCACTCTAGACGGCTGATGTAAAGCACACAATTCAGATAAACAGGCAGGAGCAAGCCCATGTAAAGATTTAAAAACTAGCAGCAAGATTTTAAAATGAATTCGAAAACTGACAGGCAGCCAGTGTAAAGAAGCTAATATTGGAGAAACAGGATCAGACTTTCTTGCCCCAACCAGAAAGTGGGCGGCAGCATTTTGGACCAACTGTAACCTGAATATCAGGGATTTACTAATCCCAGAATACAGCGAGTTGCAGTAATCAAGGTGAGAAAAAATAAACGCATGAGTAGCTATCTCAAGATCCCTAGAAGATAAAAAAGGCTCGATCTTACCTAATAGACGAAGTTGGAAAAAGCAACTCTTGACTACAGAATTTACTTGTTTCTCAAAAGAGAGGTTACTGTCAAAGGTAACACCAAGATTGCGGACTTGAGGTTTGGAAAAGACAGAGAAAGAGCCGAGAAGTCCAAGACCAATTTTGGCTTTAGCTGATCGACCCGCTATAAGCACCTCCATTTTATTTTGATTTAGATCAAGAAAATTATTAGCCATTGTCACACATGTGTGTTTAGGAGACAGCCAAAGGGCTTAAATACAGGTAATTCCATGCCAGGCCAGGGGGTGGCGGAGTGTACTAATTTTCCCTCTCAATCTGTTGCAGACCATTTCTAGGGAAATCCCGCCCAGCTCTGGGGCAGCCAATGACGTTCCTTCCGGTTCCGGGGCTGATGACGTCACTTCCTTAGCTGGCCTTTAAAAGCCACCATACTGTCTGAAGAAGTCAGTTCTGTTTTGGACTCGGTTGAATAAAAATCATGTCTACCAATTTTGACCTGTTTTGCAGCCGTAATCGATTAAATGGGTGGCTGCCCCAAACCTTCTAGATGTCTCATGGTCGTTCTTGTGACACCATCCAGGATCTTAGTTCAGAAAGACAGTTGTGGAGTTGATTTATTGCAGAGTTGCAGACGGGAATATAAACCTGAGTATCATCAGCATAGCAGTGAAAAGAAATGTTAAATTTCCTGAAAATCGCTCCAATAGGGTGAAGATATATAGAGAACTAGCAAAATACCTGCACTTCGCAGCGGAGAAGTAGTGTGTTAAAGAGGTTATGTAACCATATATATACATAAACATATATACATATATATATATATATATATACATATCTACATATACACATATCTACATATACATATATATATATATATATATACATATACAAATTTACATATCTACATATATATATATATATATATATATATACATATAAATATAGACATACATATATACATACATACATACATTCATATATATATATATATATATATATATACACACTGTATATATACATATCTACTTATTGGCTCCTGTATTTAGGATATAGCGGGTTGGATAATGGGTGGATGGACATCTGTATGCATAGCCCCATTTGCCCGTTTTCATTTTTTTTCATTCTTCAGTAATATTTCAGTAAACCCGGAGCTTGTCAGTTCAAATCCTGGTACTGACACCACTGTGTGACCCTGAGGAAGTCACTTCACCTGCCCGTGCTGCAAAAAACAAAAGTAATGTAACAAATTGTACCTCAGATGTTGCAAGTTGCTGGAATAAAGGCATAAGTAAAATAGATAAATATGTATTATACACATAGGAACTATTCATTTATTTTCAGTTAAGTCATCTGCAGCAAACCTTTATAAATGAGGGTTTCTCCTTTTTAGAGAACTGTTTCTTCTTCATTGACGTTTTCTCTTGGAGAGCTTTTTTCATTTCATTGAAAATTAAAGCAGCAGCTGCCAAAATATGTAGCTTTCTTATTAATTTTTCAACATTGTGTAAAATAAATTTATAAAGTAACATAAAAGGTTTAAATACTGGTTATCCTTTTACACTAAAATATTACTAAAGAGATACAAAAAAAGTAAAATGCATATGTTATTTTTCTTTAAGGAGATTAAATATTACTGAAGAAAGAAAAAAAAACTAAAAATACTGTGTAAGCATACATATTAACACATGTGCAATTAAACGTGTGCATTTACGGGGTGATTTCTCAGGCTTAAAAGCTCGCTTTTTATTAAAAAGGTAAATGCAAACTGTTTTCATTCTGAAGGGCACAAACCACGTTAGATTTCAGACGTTAAACACGCAAAAATGTCGGTACACCAGTTAAATAAGCGCAACATATTATCAGTTTTATTGTATGCTTACAATACATATAGAAATGTGTTAATCGTTAACTAATATTATGGGATGGTGTTTTCCGACTGGCGCCTTGATTTAAACGATTGCATTTCTTGGTGGGTTTGCGTAGCTTATTGTCAATATCTTTACACGTCTTTTTAAGACTTAATTTAAAAAGGTTTTCTTTTCTTCTTAATTAAAATTTAAAAGCAATACTTCACCGCTGTGAAGCCCGTCTAGCGCTGACGTCCGAGGTTCGATTACCGTAAGCGAGTGCAGTGAGTGTGTACGCCTGATGAGCCAAGAATAAGGGGGAAAGACGTGTCGCGTACTCTTTGCATCTTTGCGTCTGAAATCTAACGTGGTTTGTGCCCTTCAGAATGAAAACAGTTTGCATTTACCTTTTTAATAAAAGGCGAGCTTTTAAGCCTGAGAAATCACCCCGTAAATGCACACGTTTAATTGCACATGTGTTAATATGTATGCTTACACAGTATTAAAAGACACTCAAAAATTAACATCATTTACCTTCGTTCCCGCGTTTGACTCGTGCTGTAAATCTCTTCCTTGTTTTTAGTTCACGTGATTACGTAGGAGGCGTGATGACGCGATACGTGACTCCGCCTCCTCCATTAGAGTATATGGACAAAAAGAGGTTCCAGTTATGACCATTACGCGTAGAATTTCGAAATGAAACCTGACTAACTTTTGTAAGTAAGCTGTAAGGAATTTCAAATTTCAGCCTTCCACCTACACGGGAAGTTGGAGAATTAGTGATGAGTGAGTCAGTCAGTCAGTCAGTCAGTCAGTCAGTGAGTCAGTGAGGGCTTTGCCTTTTATTAATTAGTATAGATAAGATAGGACCCAAAATGGATTCTTTAGGAACACCACATTTAAGAGGAGCAGTAGACGAAAAACTCTAACTAACTTGCTAACTCTCCCAGTTAAATATGACCTGAACCAGTTAAGAGCAGCCCCTTTAAGCCCAACAAGATGTTCAAGCCACATCAGCAATATCTCATGGTCAATAGTGTCAAAGGCAACAGTCAGGTCCAGGAGGACAAGGACCGCAGTGCCACCTGAGTCAGTAATAATAGAGATATCATTGAATACTTTAAGGAGGGCCGTCTCAACACCATGATAACACCTAAAGCCAGACTGGTAGATCTCAAATAAATTATTGGAGTTAAGGTGATCAACCAATTGATTATAAATAAATCACCGTCACACTGACTGGTGTGAATCTTAGCGGCCCCTGACCGCTACATGGCTGCCGGCTGGGTAAGGGGTCGACTGTTACACTCTCTTACCAAATGATGAAAGACCATCACACACACCATAAACTGAAAAGGACAACACAATGGAGACCACAGCTCAGCAGCCATATTGAGACAGGCATGCGGCCTGTTCTGAAGAAATCTGACCACAAAATGATGCCTTAACTAGAGACATTTTAAGTAACTAACAAGTCTGTGTGCCACCTGAAACTACACATCAGCATTTATCAGGTTGTATGGTTGCCAATATTCAAATGTACTTTGCATATTGTTATTATTTATGAATATTACCAATAATACATTATTTAAATTGTAACTTAACTCCTGCTTGTCTTTTACTACACCTAATTGCCTGAGGTTATAGATGTAGAAGGGAACACGTTATATGGTACAATACCTTATAAACAGTGGTAAGTCTGGGAGATTTGAGGCATTCTGACAAAGACTACATTTTAATAATACAAAAGGGGAAAGTAGAGTAAAATATTACACTACCAAGACAAAACAGACGGGCACAACATTGAACAGAAAATCTTCAGGCCGTCCTCAGACTGTATGAACGCCTGAAAACATCCAAGTTGTAACGGCATCAATGTTGCAGTCTCCTAGACGTTCAGCGCACTTCTGCCTTACGCATTTCCAACACGTCTCTGATTTTTCATGTCGACCTTAATTTCCGTCCATACAAAATGATGGTAGTGCAGGAACTCGCTGAGAGAGACTGGGAGAGCTGTAGAGAGTTGTGAGCGGACATTCTGCCAACCGTTCATCGAGAGACCATCGTCATGTGCAGCGACGAGACACGTTTCCATTTCAATGGTTGCATAAATAAACAAAACTTTCACTATTGGGCTGAAACCAACCCTCATGAACTTCATCAGAGACCCCTGCACAGTTTGCAGAATTTGCCATTGTAGGCCCTTACTTGTTTGAGGAGGGGGGAGTTAATGGTCCCCGTCACTTCAGAACGTTACATTGAAATGCTAGAGAACTGGAAGAAATGGATGTGGTGGATGCCTGGTGTCAACAGGATGGAGCAACAGCTCATACGGCGCTGAGATCCACACACGTTTTGCAGGAGATGGTGGCGATGTCGGGTGGACTTCACGCTCGCCTGATCTCACTCCGTGCAATTTCTTCTCAAGTCGAAGGGATACACCTCAACACCTTGAAGCCCTCAAGGACGCTATTCTCCACAAAATGGCTGAACGAGTCAAGCGAGCGTTCAGAAATCGTCTTGAAGAGTGTATCGCTAATGATGGCCGCCACCTTGAAGACATCATTTTTAAAACACACTGAAAAAAAATCTACTTTCTGTCGTAATGAAATTTATTTTAGATAGATAGATAGAAATGAAAGGCACAATATAATAGATAGATAGATAGATTTGAAAGGCACTATATAGATAGATAGATAATGAAAGGCACTATATAATGGATAGATAGATATGAAAGGCACTATATAGATAGATAGATAATGAAAGGCACTATATAATAGATAGATAGATAGATAGATAGATAGATAGATAGATAGATAGATAGATAGATACTTTATTAATCCCAAGGGGAAATTCCCATACTCCAGCAGCAGCATACTGATACAATAAACAATATTAAATTAAAGAATGATAACAATGCAGGTATACAGACAGACAATAACTATGTATAATGTTAAATGTTAACGTTTGCCCCCCCCGGGTGGAACTGAAGAGTCGCATAATGTGGTGGAGGAACGATCTCCTCAGTCTGTCAGTGGAGCAGGACGGTGACAGCAGTCTGTCTCTGAAGCTGCTCCTCTGTCTGGTGATGATCCTGTTCAGTGGATGCAGTGGATTTTCCATAATTGACAGGAGTCTGCTTAGCGCCCGTCGCTCTGCCACAGATGTCAAACTGTCCAGCTCTATGCCAACAATATAGCCTGCTTTCCTCACCAGTTTGTCCAGGCGTGAGGCGTCTTTCTTCTTAATGCTGCCTCCCCAGCACACCACCGCGTAGAAGAGGGCGCTCACCACAACTGTCTGATAGAATATCTGCAGCATCTTATTGCAGATGTTGAAGGACGCCAGCCTTCTAAGGAAGTATAACCAGCTCTGTCCTTTCTTACACAGAGCATCAGTATCTTGTAGTGTTTTTGTAGAATAAACGTTTGAAATGTGGCACCTCTTTTTGGCTCACCCTGTATTTGCAGCTGTTGTCACGGGATCATCAAGCTGCTTGTCTTCTGGTCTTTGCCTTTCACATGCTGGTCTTTCTGATCCCCTCAGCCAACTCTCTCTCTCTCTCTGCTTCTCTTTCTCTCGTCCTTGTTCAATGTGGGACACACGAGGACACCAAACAGCACAGTCACGACTTCTCTCCATTTAAATCGATTGGAGGCGTGTGTGTGTGTGTGATATGAAATAAAGAAAATGGCAAGTCTGAAAAATCCCTCAAATCCAAATTTATTTAGGATCTTTTCTAGGGGGTCCCAACAAATGGGTCCAGGCCACGTTAGAATGTCTTTGCACGATAAGCAACACTTGATCCCTTGTCTCACTTACTTTGCTTTACTCGATGACATAGCAAAGGTATGCATGCTGTGGACCCCCGGTTGGGCGTACCAACCACCCTACTCGACACAGACAGGCAGAGACACAAGTGCAGGTGTAACACACATTTATTTTCTCCACGTGGGAACAGCTTCCCCCTGCTGCCCACCTTTACAGCGCAGTTCTCGGGTACACACAGCACACGTAACTCTTCTCTCTTTGCCTTTTTCTGGCCACCACTCTTCCTCCAGCAAGCTTCGTCTTCTCCCACCTGACTTTGGATCCCGGAGTAGTGGCTGCAGACCCCTTTTATAAGGAGACCCCAAAGTGCCCCAGGTGCTCGTTCCAGGTGTGGCAGAAGTGCTGCGAGTCAGGGCTCTGACAACACCCAAGTGCCCTCTGGTGGTGGCCACGGGTGGAGTTTCCAACAGCAAGACAGAGGGGCTGCCCTCTAGTGTTTTGGGGGGATAATGCCCTGACCACAATCTCTCCCCCAGGTCCTTCCATTACAGGGGCGTCCCGGCCGAGCAAGGGTTCTGGCCGTCTGTCACAACGTATACAGGGGACCAATGGTCTGTGATTTTGTCACTTGTCACAAGGTATGCGGCACATTTTCAATAAGCCCCAAGGGAACGGAAAAATTTCCCCATGTCTGTAGATAGACCCTGCTCTGGATAAGAGATCGGGGGTCTCAGACACCAAACATTTGCTCACCAGCTGCTTTTGAAAACTTGGCATACATTTAGCCAACTTTACTCTAAAACAAGTGCCCTCATAAAAAGGATTGGCCCACTACTCTCACAAAACATAAGAACTGGATTGAATTCGTAAGCCCAGGAAGAATGTCTGGTGGCACCGAGGGATAGCAGGCAAGGCAAAGCACCTGTAATTAGTGCAGAAATATTGATTTGATTGTAAAAAATACAAATGATACGCTCCGTATGCAAATCCACTGCAGCTGCTTCAGGCGCCCTGGCCTCCCGCTTTATCAAAAGAATTCAGTAAGAGTTACTTCACCTTCTCCGCCTGAACATCTCACCAGCGACTACAACAGAAAGGCATCTCCGTCCTGCTTGTTTCCTACATTTCCCGTAATAATTGAGCCTCCCGCAGCCAAGTAAATAAAGGAAAAGCACCAAGTGGGCTCCTCGCACAGATGCAACACCTTTCATCTCACTTGCCAACACCTACATGCAGCCTTGGAGGTTTGCCTTGTCAGTCAGACTCGGCTCTGGAAATTTATTAATTCAATGTGCCGTAACCTCCTGGAAAAAAACAAAAGAAAAAGAGAAGAAGAAGACAACTGCTGGAGCTGAAAAGGCAGCCCTGCTAATGCAGTTTGGGGGTGGGGGGGGGGGGGGGTGGGGAGGGGTTGAGTGGGCGAGGGTCCGGGAGAGTGAAAAAGAGAAGGAGGCACAATTAACAAACGGGCAAGCAATCTGTCAATTCACATGATCAATCGATTATTAATAAATGAGTTAAAAGCACAGCTCATTAACAGACAGACAGATAGATAGATGAAAGGCACTATAAAATAGATAGATAGATAGATAGATAGATAGATAGATAGATAGATAGATAGATAGATAGATAGATAGATAGATAGATAGATAGATAGATAGATAGATAATGAAAGGCACTATATGACAGATAGATCGATGAAAGGCACTATATAATAGATAGATAGATAGATAGATAGATAGATAGATAGATAGATAGATAGATACTTTATTAATCCCAAGGTAGATAGGAAAGGCACTATATGACAGATAGATCGATGAAAGGCACTATATAATAGATAGATAGATAGATAGATAGATAGATAGATAGATAGATAGATAGATAGATAGATACTTTATTAATCCCAAGGTAGATAGGAAAGGCACTATATGACAGATAGATCGATGAAAGGCACTATATGATAGATAGATAGATAGATAGATAGATAGATAGATAGATAGATAGATAGATAGATAGATAGTGCCTTTCATTATCTATCTATCTATCTATGTAATAGATAGACAGATAGATAGATGAAAGGCATTATATAATAGATAGATAGATAGATAGATAGATAGATAGATAGATAGATAGATAGATAGATAGATAGATAGATAGATAGATAATGAAAGGCACTATGTAATAGATAGACAGATAGATAGATGAAAGGCATTATATAATAGATAGATAGATAGATAGATAGATAGATAGATAGATAGATAGATAGATATGAAAGGCACTATATAATAGATAGATAGATAGATAGATAGATAGATAGATAGATAGATAGATAGATAGATATGAAAGGCACTAGATAGATAGATAGATAGATAGATAGATAGATAGATAGATAGATAGATAGATAGATAGATAATGAAAGGCACTTTATGACAGATAGATCGATGAAAGGCACTATATAATAGACAGATAGATAGATAGATAGATAGATAGATAGATAGATAGATAGATAGATAGATAGATAGATAGATAGATAGATAATGAAAGGCACTGTATAATAGATAGATAGATAGATAGATAGATACTTTATTAATCCCAAGGTAGATAGGAAAGGCACTATATGACAGATAGATCGATGAAAGGCACTATATAATAGATAGATAGATAGATAGATAGATAGATAGATAGATAGATAGATAGATAGATAGATAGATAGATACTTTATTAATCCCAAGGTAGATAGGAAAGGCACTATATGACAGATAGATCGATGAAAGGCACTATATGATAGATAGATAGATAGATAGATAGATAGATAGATAGATAGATAGATAGATAGATAGATAGATAGTGCCTTTCATTATCTATCTATCTATCTATGTAATAGATAGACAGATAGATAGATGAAAGGCATTATATAATAGATAGATAGATAGATAGATAGATAGATAGATAGATAGATAGATAGATAGATAGATAGATAGATAGATAGATAGATAGATAGATAATGAAAGGCACTATGTAATAGATAGACAGATAGATAGATGAAAGGCATTATATAATAGATAGATAGATAGATAGATAGATAGATAGATAGATAGATAGATAGATAGATAGATAGATATGAAAGGCACTATATAATAGATAGATAGATAGATAGATAGATAGATAGATAGATAGATAGATAGATAGATAGATAGATAGATAGATAGATAGATAGATAGATAGATAGATAGATAATGAAAGGCACTGTATAATAGATAGATAGATAGATAGATAGATAGATAGATAGATAGATAGATAGATAGATAGATAGATAGATAGATAGATAGATAGATAATGAAAGGCACTATATAATAGATAGATAGATATGTTGGTAAATCATGATAAGTTCATATTAGGAAGGTAAGGCCTGCTTGTGTGTTGTCTTGAAGCAGCAACATGCCAGCTGGGTGTTTTCCATGATGTCTCTCTTTGATGGCCCCCATGTAATGACTTCATTGTGGAAGTGTGGGTTCCTCCAGTGATGGTTGAATTTGTTTAGTATGAACACGCAGAATAATTTTTTCCATAAATTTGTATTTTTCTTGGTGGTCTGAGAATCCTAATGTTTCCATTGCAAAGACTCTTGTTTTGTTTCCAGGTTGTGGTGGTGAACGTACTTTTCATCCTTAGGAACATTCTGTGTGAAGAAGTCAGTGGGACATCCTCTAAGAAGGTCCAGGTTATCGTGACTGAATTCCTGGCCAGATCCTTTCTGATCTGGTATTAGTATTCGGAGGGAGCCCATGGAGAACTGACCTTTGACATCCTCTGTGCCAGCTGAAATGCCACGTTCACGGGCTGTGATGTCAACACACCAATTTTCCACAATCATGGTCTCCAGTGCTTGTCACGTTTCCTGTGAAGATGCCTCCACGGGACACTGCGTGTGCTGGGGGTCATCTTCAGTCAAACTCGCGATCCCATTTAAATTGCTTGGCCCAAAACTTCACCATAGAGCCACGTTTAAGCATCACTTTCAAAGTGACCTTACCTTGCCATCCTAGTGTCTTTGAGACCTAATCCATGATGACCGTCACAACGGCTTAGAGACCCCCTTGTAGAATCGCCTTAAAACAGTTCTAAATTTCCCCTGACTGTTATCCCATCCCCTTGGAGACTTGACACTGACAGTCATAGAGGAGTAATGTCGATTGCTTAAACTGCCAATGGCGACCCACCGCAATGCAAGAATAAGGACCCTGTGTGACCCTAAAGGCATCAACCTTGCATTAGAGTATGAAGGTGCATCATCACCATACACATGGATTTCCTTTGGCTTCTTCCTTTCCTTTATTTAATGACGGAGTGATGCTCCCAGGCTGTCCATTTTTTTTGTAGACCCTCTAGCAGATGTGTTTGCCATCCCCTCGCTCCAAGTGCTTGTTGTATGTCCTGATCAAGTGACAAGTTCAGATTTGTCACTCACATACGTGATACTCTAGTAGATAAATTATTGATCACACCCTCTCTCCCAATTGTATTTTCATGCCAGCTGATAGCCAGTCTTCATTGCCAATTCTACACAATCATGGCATTTACTGTGAAAGCCAGTCGTCACCTTCAGGCCAGGATTATAGCGGCCACCATCAGTCCGCACCGTACATAACTGGCCACCGATGTATCTTTCCCATTATTTATTGTATTTTAGAGAGTCTGTGAAAAGATGGCTACAATAATGAGAATCCAGAACAGTAGGAAATCACCAAAAAATCTGAAGCAAGCAAAATAATAAAAGTCATCCAGACGTGATGCCGTGACCTTCTTGGCAGTTCCCTTTAGGGACACGTTTCATGAAAGGCGCACTAAGTGACGCATTGCGGGTGACACCGATGCTAAGCCTCGGCCAGCTTTCAGAAAATAAGATTTCAGTGATTTCCTGCCTTTTTTCTGGGAGTAGCAATTGGAAGAAGCAGGTCAAGCGGTGACAGGAGAGAATAAAACAGTCCTGCTGGGAGCCTAATAACCTGTCTGGACTGCAATTCTCCATGATGGACCTCACACTCCATCGCATCAACGCTCACTATGGACCATTTGACCGGGGCTCTTTGAAATTTATGGACAAGTTTATGAGGCTGTTTGTGAAGGCGTCCACCTAAGTACTTTTTCGCTCTTGCCTCTGTAATGGACGACTGCTGGGTGAAATTGCGGCTTCTTCCATTTGACGGCAATTGTCTTTTGAAAAGAAGCTCATCTCCCTTATCTCGCCATTTTGTGGCTTTAATATATTTAGCTCACGTGTGAGTGGCCTTATCAGACATCAGGATTATAACCTCTGCGTTGGGCTTTATGAACAATTTGTGTAGAGACGGGAGCGAGGACTCAGATTGAAAAGACAGAGCGCCAGTGTATGGGGGTCAAGAAAGGAGGGTCAAACTGACAGCTCACCTCATAGGGAATCTAAAAGCAATGGAGAGTTTGAAAAATGAGAGATGAGTGACACCAGTCTGGAGTCAGCAGCAGGTTTGTGATGGACCATCTGTTGGAATGACAAACACAATGCATTTGTCTCTGTTATATGCCATTTAGTATGAGATTTGTAATAACAGTGTTAATATTACTGACGAACCATTTGTTGGAATGACAAAGTAAATGCATTTTGTTACTACAAATGTTTGGGATATGCCATCTGTTGGAATGAGAAATGCAATGCATTTTATTACTACACTAATTAAAAAATACAATCCAACAGATGGTGCACTGTAAATGTTAACTCTGAGGTCTACATTGATTACATAGATTTCAACCCGTCTTAAAAAGGTAGCATAACTACTGTTATCATAACATGACATCTGTAACAGTACAAGCCCATTTAATTAAATGTAGAGTTGCAGAGACATAGCAACCAAACAGACACACAGACGCTTATTGGTAGTAATAAAATGCATTGCTGCAAATATTTCTGATGTGCCATCTGTTGGAATGACAAATGCAATGCACTTGTTTTTATTATATGCCATTTGATATGGGACTTGTAAAAGCTGTGTTAATAACTGTGATGAACCATGAAATGCATTTCATTACTGAAAATGTTTTTGATGTACCCTTTGTTGGAAAGGCAGAAATATAGTAACAGGATGGACATACAGATACACAGACATACTAACACTTATTTATAGTAATACAATGATTTGCTACGAATGTTTGTGATACACCATCTGTTGGAATGACAAACACAATGGATTTGTCTCTCTTATATGCCATTTGGTATGGGATTTGTAAAAGCGGTGTTAATATTAGTGATGCACCATATGTTAGAATGGCAAATGCAATGCATTTTATTGCTACAAATGCTTGTGATGTGCCATCTGTTGGAGTAAGGAATGCAATGCATTTGATTACTACATGCATTACAAAATACATTCCAACAGATGGGGCAATGCAGACATTAGTGCTGAGGTCTATGTTAATTACTTTGATTTCAACCCATCTTAGAAAGGTAGCACAGCTAGTGTTATCATAACATAACACCTGTAATAGTACATTCTCAAGCCCACCAAATTAAATTTAGAGTTGCAGATTCATAGCAGCCAGATAGACACAGAGATACACACACACACACACACACACACACACACACACACACACACACACACACTTACTAGTAGTAATAAAATGCATTGCTACAAATATCTGTGATACACCATCTGTAGAAATTATAAACTCAATGCACTTTTCTTTTTTATATTCCACTTGGTATTGGATTTGTAAAAGCAGTGTTAATGTTTGTGACACACCATATGTTGGAATGACAAATGCAATGTATTTCATTACTACAAATGTTTGTGATGTGCCATTTGTTGGAATGGAAGAAACATAGCAAACCAGATGGACACACAGATACACAAACACTTATTTGTAGTAATAAAGTGCATTGCTACAAATGTTTGTGATGCACCCTCTCTTGGAATGACAGAGATATAGTAATTGGTCTGACAGATGCACAGATTCACAGACCCACACTTATTTGTAGTAATAAAATGAATTGTGATGTGCCATCTGTTGAAATGACAAATGCAATGTACTTGTCTTTGTTATATGCCATTCAGTATGGGATTTGAAAAAGCAAGCGCAAACATTTGTGATGCACCATATGTTGGAATGACAAATGCAATACATTTCATAACTGCAAATGTTTGTGATTTGCCATCTGTTGGAATGGAAATAAAACATAGCAACCAGATGGACACCCAGATACACAGACACGTATTTGTAATAATAAAGTGCATTGCTACAAATATTTGTGATGCACCATCTGTTGAAGCGACAAACGCAATGCACTTGTCTTTGTTATATGCCATTTAGTATGGGATATGTGAAAGCAGTGTTAACCTTTGTGATGCACCATCTGTTGGAATGGGAAAGCAACCAGACAGACACACAGACACTTATCCTTTTATTAAGATGTCTACTCCTTCAGCGTCTATGCTGTGTTAGTGCTTGTAGCCGCATTGTGAATTATATAAAAATAAATCTGACATCGTTTAATATTGATGTGAATGTTTTAAATATCTTAAATAAATGACAATGGAGCCTCACTTCAATAATGAAACCTTATAGTGTTAAATGAGCAATTAATTAAACCATTAGTATTATACAATTAAAGTAAATATTGAAATGATAACAAATTATTATGTACCTGATTAAATTATAATTGATACCTAACATAGGTGATTTGTCAAACAACTTACCTGATTAATGCATTGGTGAGTTATGTGATTGATTGCAATATCAATTGATTTGTTAAGATTAATTAGCTAATGTTTGAATAATTAAGATTGAGAATGTAATTGTATTAAGCGTGAGAACTTAAGATAAATTGCATCAAATATTAATTGTATTGGGCGAGCTAATTAACAGACACTCGTTAATCTAATACTTAGAAGTAGTTGGCCTGATGGGGCGCTGCGTGAACGACAAAGTTCTCCTTTAACTTCAGCCTTGCTGAGATGTGGAAAATAAAATGACAATAATTTTGGTTTTATTGTTAGGAGAAGGCAGAATAGACGACATTTAGTTCAGCCCTCCTACAGTTTTCAGAGTTTTCCACTTGGATCACTAGGAGAGATCTCGTGGGATAACTCAAGTATAAGATATAAAATAAAAGAGAGGTGGTAAAGATTTGGGGACCAGCCGGGTACCCCATTTAATAACTCAATTATCAAGACCACAAAAAAGTCTGACAAACTTAAACGGACGTCTTGCATCCTCTGGAGACTTTCCTGTGAGGCTCCATCCTCTTTGGAGGTCGATGAACCCCAACTTCTGGTGCTGTTGTTCTTTAAATAGTCTGCAGGATGGAAAGGGTGGGACAACTGAGGAGAAATCAGAAGTGACATCAAAACTCGTCTCGGGACTTGTCCTCTGGCCTGCGAGTGAGAGAGAAGAAGACAATAACGTTAATATTCCAGCGGGAAGTTGTGTCGGCGGGCTTACCTTACCAGAAGTCTTGTTGATGCTTCTTAAGTGAATGCGACAGCTGCAACTTCATCATCCATTACTTGTTCCACCACAAGATAGAAAAATGGCAGGTCATGTGGACAAAATGGAAAAGGACGGGGGAAAAAAAAAAAATGCCAAAACCAGATAGTGTCATGCATGGCCGCTGCTTGGGGCTGGGGACCCCGACAAGCTCGACTGAAGTAAGAACTACCACTCCAGGGTGAGAGGGGGCACTGTCATTGACTGTATCCTCTTCTTTGTCCACGACCCAAAGAAGACTCCCAGTGTGATCAGTCCCGCCCACTCATGACGTCCGCAACAAGCCCCACCCCTTCTGCCGTAAAAAGTGGCAGCCTATGGGGGGTGACGTCTGATTGCCGAGCTGGACCGAGTTCATTCAGAGCTACAGAAATAAGAAAGGAGGAATCACTGACGGCGCACTTGGCTAGCAGCACCACCAGCGTCTTTTCAGTTGCACGTTACGGTCTCGTTTGCTTTTTAGGTGGAAGGAACAGAGTTGTGGTTGTGCTGTGGGAAACTTTTATTTATTACCAACTAAAATGTTTCCCACAATGCACTGGGGAAAACTTTTATTGTTTCATTTGAACTTGTGTATGAGCCTGTTGTGTTGGGATTTTGGGGCGCAGTAGTGCCCCCTGGAGACCACCACAGTGAGAACGCGCCTAAAAAAACAAACAAACAGAAAAATGCGTACAGCCAAAAAACAAAAAAAACAAGAAAATTCAATCAGATTTATAAAACATGGCCTATGCCTATTTGTATGCAATGTCATGTATGGCCACTTTATGGGCTCTTCAGAAAAAGCTATGTCACCCCGGTGCACTAGAGGGCGTAATCACAACCTATTCTGAGTCTTGTTTCACCCACTACTTCAAGAAGAAAGCACTTGAAGATGGCCGACTCCGCCCCTTCTGGTCCACGAGCTATAAAAGCAGGGTGATCCTGGAAAGTGGCATCTCATTTGAGAGATGAGCACAAATGGAGCTCCAACCCTGAAGCCTGACTACTGTCTAGGGCCATTTACCTTCAGATTCTGTTTCTTACTGCGCCATCGTGCACCTATTATTTTGAGTAAACGGGGTGGGCTGGTTGGCACCCCAACATTTCATCTGGACTCTTGTATTACTCACGGTCGATGACAGCAACTTACCGTTATAAGTCGTAATCATTCTGTAAATGTGTGCACGTGAACTCTGCCTAGTTGCTTTCCTGAAACAACCATATATGGACTATGCTAATAAACTTATACATATGCAATCATGATGCGGCAGCTCTTCATTGGCTGCTAGAGAAGCCTCCCACCTGAGGCATCCAGCCACCGCCGACTGAATTTGAGGAATTTCATTCCGCTCTTCACACCTCATCTCTGCACTCTGGTGGGGGGGGTCAAGGAGAGGTGTAACCTGCCAGCATCTGAGCGGGTAAGCACTGCCACCTGGCATGTGTAATGACACGATTGCTGTTATAATGAATACTAAAGGCCACATGAAACATCGAGGGTTCAACCATTTACTTTACCAACAATACAGCACCATCAACAAGTTGTCTGCCAAAGCTAGCTTCATTTAAAATAAATGACTCACGTATTGACCCAGGCCACTGAGCCACAATGTTTATCAGTGTCACCTTGGCATCACAGATGACTTACTTGATGATGGTATGTCATTAGTTGTGGTGCCATTCTCACTTGGGGCCCTTGTTGCAATATCAGAGATGACCATTGCCACAAATCTGTTAGGACACTGCTGCAGATGTCCTCTTCACTTTTGCATGCACAACCAAACTAAAAGGACACGGAATGTAACACCGCGTCAGCTGGTTTATGGATTCCAGCACAGCGGGCAAGACGGAGTTGAAGCATGGCTGAGATATTCCTGACCACTCTGCCAGTTCCTTCTGGTAGGTGCCTGCTGCCAGAAAGCTAAGCATTGTTACATATGAACAGGGGTAGCCTCATTGTAGGAAGTTGGTCTTTTTGATGTTGAGACCAACTCAACCTCTACTTCCAACAGAAGGTCTCTTGGAATTTGAAATCGGCTCACAAGCCAGTCATCAACATGGACAAAAAAAAAAATCCAACTGGTCCCTAAAAGCTCATTCTCCTCATTTATGGCATTATGGCCTTCTTTTCTTTGCATGTTGACTAGGAGTCCTGGAACCGCATAAATTTCAATAAGTTCCAAAAACACTTCAAACAAATGCCCACTAGAGAGTGCATATAACCGTCACACCTCGGCTAGTAGGAAGATAAAGCACTGAATATATATTTATAAAATGAAAGATTTATTCTCCCCAAAAAGTATTCCAGTCACTATGAAGCTTCATGGAGCACAAACTCAAAATGGAGTTGCCTGAAACACAAGGCACTCACGGTGAATAAAATCCTAACACGTAATCCAAAAACGTAATCAAAAGGAAAAGAGTAGAAGGTCAAATGTTCTGTAAATCACAAAAAAAAGTACAATAAGGCACAGCAAAACTCACCACTCCCAGGCACGGCCATAATGAACCTGCCAGGAAGTGTGGAAGATCCTCCAGATTTATAGGATGGAGGAGGCGGTTCCTGTTGGTGATTGGCAGGTGGCCCCGCCTCTTGGGGAACCACCCACAAAAAAACATGGAACATAACACTGGCAGCTTACAGACACGATAAAGAAACAAGAGAATAAAAACATCATTAGCATAAAACAATGGCACAAAAACAAGCAAGAAAACATGAAACCAGGCTTTGAAAGCCAGTCAGGAAAGGAACCCGGGCTGAGACTGGACACACAGTGAGTCAGACAGCGGTGGGTTATATGGAGCCCAGTGAACTCTGCCCACTGCTTCTCTCAGCGGTCTCATTTGCATAGGCTGCAGTCCTCTCGGTGCCAATGTGAATTAACCACTGTGAGGGACAGCTGGGACACCCTCAGTCATGAAGGACAGGGGGACACAGCTTGCAGAGGGCATTGTCTCTGCCGGGATGCTAGATGGTAGTCCCCTGGGTTGCAGTAGGGCTCAGAATTCCCACAGGGCATCATTGGAACTGGAATTCTTTGGCTCTGCACTGTTGGGTTCCATGGGTGCCCCCAGTGGGTGGGACTAATGAGCCCTACATCATGGGGTGCTCTCCTTACCCGGAAGTGCTCCCGGATCAAGCCTTTGGGGACACCAGAAGTACTTCCAGGGATTACCCAAAAGAAGCTGCCTACCACTGTTCAAGGAATCAGAGTCGGGAAGAAGGAGGACCAAGCTAGTATTGAGGAGTGGAGAAGGAGGAAGAAGCAGTGACCAAGACAGAGACAGAGAAGAAGAAGAAGAAGAAGAGTTGTGAGAGTGTACTTGCTGTGCTTATTGTACTGTGGCTGTGGCATGGGACAACACTTACAGAGGAAGAGTTTCCCACATTAAACATTCTTTGTGCTTTTATACTTGTGTCCAAGCCTTTGTGTCGGGTGAATTGGTAGCTGGAGTGCTCCCTTCAGGCTATACCACATACAAATACATGGGCCCCCACACAATTAAAACACTAAAATAAATAAATAAATAAATAAATAAGTAATTCTTTATAGGCCAGATGGATTTAAATTTAAGTAATAAATGTAGACCTCATATTTTTTATTTGATACAGTTGTCCATTTAGTATGATGATAATATGCACCTGATCCCTTTCCCTCGCAGCGGCCTTTTCCTCAATGGATAGAGACGCCCGTTTTCGGAACATCCACTCTATAACTCTCATTGACTTGACCACTCTTACAGCCGAAGTGTTTCTGCTGGGATAATACGGCGGTGGTTGTCTGTGCTGGGACCCCTGTTTTGATAACCAAACAGAAACCTACATAGGCATCAGAAACATCGTGGCCCCCTAAGCTCTTGGGACCCCAAGGCAGTGCCTATTGTGCTAATACATTAAGATGGCCCTGTATAAGCTACCCCATTAGCCTAGTTGGACTTCTCTGGACTTCTCTAGCACCTTCAACACCATCTAACCTCTGCTCCTTAGGCACAAGCAACACAGGAGCGCCACAGGGGCCTGTACTTTCTCTGGTCCTGTTCAGCCTATATACATTGGACTTCCAATACAACTCGGAGTCCTGCTATGTGCAAAAGTTCGCTGACGACACTGCTATCGTGGGCTGCATCAGGAGTGGGCAGGAGGAGGAGTACAGGAACCTAATCAAGGACTTTGTTAAATGGTGCGACTCAAACCACCTACACCTGAACACCAGCAAAACCAAGGAGCTGGTGGTGGATTTTAGGAGGACCAGGCCCCTCATGGACCCTGTGATCATCAGAGGTGACTGTGTGCAGAGGGTGCAGACCTATAAATACCTGGGAGTGCAGCTGGATAATAAATTAGACTGGACTGCCAATACTGATGCTCTGTGCAAGAAAGGATAGAGCCGACTATGCTTCCTGAGAAGGCTGGCGTCCTTCAACATCTGCAATAAGATGCTGCAGATGTTCTATCAGACAGTTGTGGCGAGTGCCCTCTTCTACGTGGTGGTGTGCTGGGGAGGCAGCATAAAGAAGAGAGACGCCTCACGCCTGGACAAACTGGTGAGGAAGGCAGGCTCTATTGTAGGCACAGAGCTGGGCAGTTTAACATCCGTGGCGGAGCGACAGGCGCTGAGCAGACTCCTATCAATCATGGAGAATCCACTGCATCCACTGAACAGGATCATCTCCAGACAGAGGAGCAGCTTCAGCGACAGACTGCTGTCACCGTCCTGCTCCACTGACAGACTGAGGAGATCGTTCCTCCACCACACTATGCGACTCTTCAATTCCACCCAGGGGGGTAAACGTTAACATTATACAAAGTTATTGTCTGTTATACCTGCATTGTTATCACTCTTTAATTTAATATTGTCTTTATCAGTATGCTGCTGCTGGAGTATGTAAATTTTCCCTTAGGATTAATAAAGTATCATCTATCTATCTATCTATCTATCTATCTATCTATCTATCTATCTATCTATCTATCTATCTATCTATCTATCTATCTATCTATCTATCTATCTAGTTTAGAGACTCTGGCCTAGTTAACGAGATTGACAATTTATCGTTATTTTCACACATCCATTGCCTACCACTTGAAGTCATCAGTCATTAGCATTACAGCTATAAACCTCATCCATGTGGGCCGAGTGGATGCAAGAAAGTCGCTACCACACTGCTGTTGCTAGAGTTTAACATCAGACCCCAGAATAGGTCGACAGGATCCGTTTTCTTTTTTTAGACCCTTTTTTTTGGAATTTTCATTCCCATTTTCGATTCCTTTGACCCTTCTTCTACATGTGTTGTGTATGTTTACAATTTTCTTCCTAACCCTAGAAAGTGGACAGAGGCACAGATACACAGACACACTGACACTTGTCCTTTTATTAAGGTGGATAAGTGACTTGTATCTTTTTACTTAGAACCAACTGAAGAACATGAGAGTCTGGAGGAGCAGGAAAGCCTTTTTGTGTTTACACGGTCAAGTAAGAAGAGAAGTAAAAAGGCACTAATGGTGAATCAGGTGCCTAGATTGAAAACTTGCGCTCTTCTCCCTCTTTATTTTACCCACTTCTGATGCGTTGATCAACCTTCTCCTTACAGCTCGGTCCTGCACGTCCTCTCCAGTCAGACCCTTTTCCTTCAGGTCTTCATTTCTTTTAGCCATGCACATTTGCTTTGGCCTCCCTTGCTTTCTCTTCTCCTGGACTCCCATTCCCATCAGTCCCTTGCCCACATATTCATTGTCTCTCCTCATCACATGTCCAGATCACTCCAGCCTACCTTCCTGTTATTCTACGTGAACTTACTGTATACATTTGAGTGTATTCATTTTTATACTGAGACTAGCAAAATACTCGTGCTTCGCATTGGAGAAGTAGTGTGTTAAAGAAGTTATGAAAAAGAAAAGGAAACATTTCAAAAATAACGTAACATGATTGTCAATGTAATTGTCGTAGGCTTATTTTAGTATTGAGAGTGAATTAGATGAGTTTAATTTATGATTGTAAATGTTGTGTGTGAGAAATGCACATTTTTAAGATGCAAGGATCTCTTTGTAAACGACGTTTGCAGTTCTGCCCTCGGGCTGTAAAATGACCAAGCTGCCTTGAAGCGGTGGAGTAAAAGAAAAAGCAACAGTCATGAGGAGGGAGACGTGAGGAAGTAAGGAAACCCAACAATGTCAGCCTTGAAGCGGTGCAGTGAAGAATAAGGGAGCAGTGAACACGACAAACAGCTGAGGAAAGTAAGGAAGCGAGTGAGGAGGCACACGAGCGCGGGAAATATGGAATGAAACCACCAAAAGCAGAGGTCAGTTCTCGAAAGTTCCTGAGATCCGCCAAAAAGAAGACATTATTTTCAAAAGTTTGTTACGGGGCATGCGAGAAATGAAACATACTTAACGTTTGTAAGTACAGTGTAAAGGAGGAGCATGAGAAATTTGGGCTT
This sequence comes from Erpetoichthys calabaricus, assembly GCF_900747795.2. Classification (NCBI taxonomy): domain Eukaryota; kingdom Metazoa; phylum Chordata; class Cladistia; order Polypteriformes; family Polypteridae; genus Erpetoichthys; species Erpetoichthys calabaricus. The sequence goes on along the minus strand of NC_041409.2, from coordinate 89,362,466 downwards.
CTTACATATATTGGAAGCCACAGAAATAGTGAGGAGGGGTTTCCACTAATCTATATATACAGTTTAGGGGGTCCACCCATTCCCCCCCCCCCCCCGGGTGTTGCAATAGGACATGAAACATACCTAACTTTTGTAAGTACACCGCAAGGAATGAGCACACGAAATTTCAGCTTCCCACCTATATGGAAAGTGGGATAATTAGTGATGAGTCAGTGAGAGCTTTGACTTTTATTAGTATAGATTACCAGCAGAAATGTTTCCCACAATGCACGGTGTTTCCAGTGGTTAGATTGCTCCCACATTCATGCCTCACATAAGACCACCATTTCTAATGAGTCTCAGTCCGGTGGTTTTGGTGTGCACTAGAGTGCCATTGGTGTGTTCACATCTATCTTAACAAACCGGACTAAGGTGGCAATCACTACAGAGTTCGGAAAACCCACTCCAAATAGAGACGGTGTGAAAACGCCTTAAAATTAATTTTTTAGCTGATTTTTGAGTCGTAAAACATGAAACTCTCTAAAAGAAGCTTTTTGCTGTCTCTCAACAGGTTTTCTTGGACGGAATGCTGCTCTGCAAAGCCTCATTTACACTCCCATGTTTACTTGTGGTTTTTGCTGCAGATGCGTAGAGCTTGTAGTCTGTACAACGTACAACTGTACAAATCTACTTATGGCTCTCGTTCCCATCAACACGAAGCACCCTTTGAGAAAGCCCATGTCTGTCTATCTTTCTATCTGTTCGTTGGCCTCCCACCCCAATCATCATGGACCAATATGCTAAGAAGTGGCACACTTATTCTTCAAATAAATTTGTCAAGACAGATACCTCAAAAAGATTGTGTCATATGAAGTTATCAAAATTCAAAAGTCCCAATCGAAAAGCTTTCGAGAAGGTGCAGACTCGTCCATCTTAAAAAAAGAGACACGTTCGGTGTAACTTCAACTAAGGATGAGTTTTCGGTTTCAGGTTTACCTTGAGAGCGGTTGTTTGAACTTTTGTATATTTTGTAGAGTTTCCTCGTCCGACACCCAGTCGGGTACCCAATGCAAGCAAGTCAGATGCCGGGCATAGCCCACCGAGCTGAAACAGCTGACGCAGCAGCGGCCCGCTCCTGCTACTTTAGGTAAGTAAACTAAAAGAGCACAAAATAAGACGTCATATCTCTGGAATGCAATGATGTAAGCGTAAATACGACTGAACTGATTGAATCAACTGCAGATTATTATTGTAAAGAACTGACGTTATCAACTTTCAGCTAAACGGGATTTGAACTCCTGAATCACACGGGATAGGCAGAGCTGCCCTGAGTGATATAAACACAGGATGGCATTACAAATGGACAGAGGTGTTGGGAGGTGGGGGGCTTCCTTGGTTTAAGCCCCTAATTTCTGGTGCCCCACCCTGATCTTTCACTCCCAGATATACACAAACAATCGCGCCCTGCCACTCATCTTCTCGTCCCCCGAGTGCCACTCATATTCCCGTTATACAATAAATCAGTTCTTTCTTATTTATATCATTTTAATGAATTACTGTGTTTGAATTAATAATAATAGCTCGATGGCGAGCTTACTTCAGCTCCTTTTCTCCTTTCATAAGGAAATACTGATTTTATAACAGCATCAGCCACTTTGTACTAACAGATATTTTTCAATGGCTAATTGTTGGATGATACTCTATTGGGTGTTCTTCCAAAAATGTTATATTTAAGAAAACTGAACAATTAGTCACAGACTCTGCACCACTGGGGCACATCGGACGAAGCCATTTTCACTTCACTTCAATTACAGTCTGCTGTGCATGAAAGCCATCGAGCCACCATGGGTCTCTTTGTGCTCCGTTTTTAACTCAATTTAATGGAGTCCACTAACACACGTCATTGCATTCTATTATCACTCTTACTTCTGAAATTGACTCATTGCTACAAAACTATTTAATAAATAAAAACATAACTGACTCTTGGAGGAAGTAAACAACATGAAAGGCTCCAACTTTCATATCGGTTAACTTAATCGCAATGTTACGCCGTGCCACGCTGGTTTGTCTGACTTGTTTCACAATGTGACATGCTGCACGTTTTCCACACAATCACACCTTAAAATGCACCACCCATACACATTACTGGGGGGTTCGCCACAAGAAAACTTGCTGTACAGAAAGTCGCCACTGCCGTCCCGAACCCCCTCTGTTACCTACCAGTTCCCTGATGCCGGCTGAGGATTTGCACAACAAATTTTTTTTTTCCTCACTAGAGATCTTCATTTTAAACACTAAATGACAGGCAGACGCATGCAGAATTAATGCATGAAATCACTCTGATTAGATTAGATTAGATTATTTATTTATAAAAGCACATTTAAAACAACAGAGGTTGAGCTAAAGTGCTGTACAAAGATGTATTAAAATAAACATAATACAAACAATCATGCAAAAGCAGATTAATAAAACAACCAATTATAACATCCACCACAATCCCATTATACACAGTGAAAAGTGAAAGAAAACAAGGAGGTCTTAAGCTGACTTTTAAAAACTTCGATAGACGATGAAGACCTGGGGCCTCATGTATAAATGGCGTGTAAGCACAAAAATGTTGCATACTCCCGTTTCCAAGCTCAATCCTTGGCGTACGCAAGTTTTCCACTCGGTTTTGCAAACTAGCGGCACCCAGCGTCAAAGCAATGCTTTAGTTCCAGTGTGGTTTCCCTTTCTTTTTTAGATCCACATCCCTTTATCAAATACACTGAAATTACTGCATATTGTTGATTAGTTTAAGGCATCTGATTGTAACTAACCTGTAACAAAATAATGGTCGATGGAATGGCCAAACTATTCCAAATACCATAGCTGCTTTAGCATTGTTCTTCTCACTGCACCACACAGAGTATTTATCCCACTGTATCTGAGTGTTGAATCACAGCTCTACAGCAGCTGATTAGAAAGAGAATTATCAGTATACAGCATCAAGCACACGCTGCCTCAGCCATGCGCAATGTATATTTGAACTTCTTCCATACGACAAATGCTTCAGAGTCTTTCCTGTATGGACCTCGCAGTTCAGAAACAGTTTCATCCCAAGAACTATAATCTATTTCATATGACAGTCAGACGGTGGGCTACAACTCGCCTTTTCGTGGTGACTTTGATATGTGACAACTTCTTTTTTATTTCGGGCACTGTGCGACTTTGTGAACTTGAGCTTTCGAGTTTCTCCGACACTCTACGTCACTCAATAAACTTCCTTTTGTTGTTTATACCACTGCTTAAACCAACAAATTGCATGTTTTTCTTTGCCTCCACTTGGTATTCGCTGAAATTCTTCTATTTCCCCCCTTGATTTTGCCATTGCCTTTTCACAGAACGCTGAGCTTAAGGGCTATTTATATTGATTTGCATATTCAAAGAGGCTTAATTGTGGGAGGAGTTTGGGGAGTGGCAGCAGGCACGTGCACGTGCGTTACTTTTCACGCTGACCGGGTTTGATGGAGCGGAAGAACATGGAAGTTGGCGAACGCACAGATTTATGCATCTGTATTTTTTTGTGCATACGCATATTTCCGCTTTTGTCCGTACGCCACGTTTTAGTGTGAATTCTATGCACGGCGTTATGCATGAGGCTTCTGATGTGAAAAGGCAAGTCATTCCAAAGCCATGGAGCAACAACTGAGAACACTCTGTCTCCCCTTGACTTCATCCGAGATCTTGGCACTACAAGGAGCAGTCGTCCAGATGACCTCAGTGCTCTTGGTGGCACATAGGGGTGAAGGAGGTCACAGATATATTTTGGAGCCAGCGAGACTATGCAAGGCTTTAAAAACAAACAACAAGATTTTAAAATCAATGCGACACCTCAGCAGTAGCCAGTGGAGAGAGGCTAAAATGGAGGAGATGTGATCCCTTTTTTCTCGACCCAATCAAAAATCACGCTGCAGCGTTCTGAACCAGCTGAAGGCGCGACAGAGCAGATTTTGGCAGACCCACAGATAAGGAAATACAATAATCGAGGTGAGAAATAATAAAGGCATGAATGACTGTTTCCAAGTCCTTCTGTGATAGAAAGGATTTTAGTTTAGAAATTTGCTTCAGTTGTTAAAAGCTGGACTTTACTACTATAGATATTTGTTTTTGAGAAAGGAACATAGCACAAACTTTTTTGGAAGCAACATCCAATTTATTTTGCAAATTTTTTGAGAAGTGAAACGTTACGTTTTGGTAAAAATCATTTTGTTCCAAAGTTCAATTTAATGTGTTGCAAATTTAGTTTCACACAAATTGTTTTGCTCACCGTTAGTTGTGAAGATTACAGAGTGCCTGTCATTACGAGGTGTGACAATGTAACTCCCAGTGTCAGGTCTTTTCCTTCAAGCAGGATCCCATAACCTTTTCTGCACTACTGGATAGCATTGCTGGTTGACTGTTTATCCCAGTTCAATGAATTTGTGATTTTTGTTCTTTTTTTACCCACATGGGTGACACTACATAGTGTCACATACGTGAGCATGGGAGGCAGCTAAAGGGCCTGAATAAGAGTAATTCCATGCCAGACCAGCAGGTGGCAGAGCACGCTGACTCTTTATCTTGCTTCTCTGCAGACCAGTTATGGGAAATTCCACCTGGCCCTGATGATGTCACTTCTGGTTACGGGCCCATTAATGACGTCATTTCAGTTGTTAAGCCCATTGCAGCACTTCTTGTGTGATTCTGGGCTATACAAAAATAAATTGTATTGTATTGTATTGCATTTCCTCTGCTGGCCTTTAAAGCTGCCATCATTTGGCTACGAACTCCATTCTGTTCTGGACTTCGATCTGTACACATCTGTACAACAATTATTCCTATTTTGCAGCCAGGAAATAATACATGGCAACAGTCATTTTGGAAATGAAAGTATCACACCTCATCCATGCAAACTTCCAGAAATTCTTATTCGTGCCCAGGATACTCTAATGTGATGTTTCTCAATCACTGGTTGCTGCCTGTGGGTCACGAATTGCTATTGTTTCATGTTGTGTTGAGCCGTGCTATGCATCGTGAGTGGGTTTGCCGCTCTGACAATGACATTCGATTAACCTCCCCCCACCCCGAGGATCACACTCAATTCACAGACCCCTCTCCTGCTCTGACGATCATGTTTGATTAACCTCCCCTCACCTTGATGATCACACTAAACTCACAAACCCCTCCACCGCACTGATGATCTCGCTCAATTCAGAAACCCCTCCCCTTCTCTGATGATCATGATCGATTAGCCTCCTTCCACCCTGGAAATCACGCTAAATTCACAAACCTCACCCTCACTCTGATGATCGTGTTTGATTAACCTCCCTTTATTTTGAAGATCACTCTTGATTCATAAAACCCATCCTCCGCTCCGATGATCATGCTTGATTAACCTTCTCCCACCCTGATCATCAAACTAAACTCACAAGCCCCTCCCCCACTGTGAAGCTCACACTAATCTCACAAATCCCTCCCCCACTCCTTGGATGATCCTCACGCTTGATTCATAAAACCCCTCCCCCGCTCTGACGATCATGCTCGATGAACCTCCTCCCACCTTGACGATCACACTAAATTCACAAAACCCTCCCCCGCACTGATGATCTCGCTCAATTCAGAAACCCCTCTCCTACCCCGATGATCATGATCGATTAGCCTCCTCCCACCCTGGAAATCACACTAAATTCACAAACCTCACCACTTACTCTGATGATCATGCTCGATTCAGAAACCGCTCCCTCATTCTGATGATCACGTTTGATTAACCTCCTCTTATTTTGAAGATAACGCTTGAACCATAAAACCCCTCCCACACTCTGATGATCATGCTCGATTAACCTCCTCCCACCCTGATGATCACACTAAATTCACAAACCCCTCCCCCACCCTGATGATCACGCTTGATTAACCTCCCCCCACTTTGATTTCACGCATGATTCATAAAACCCCTCCACTACACTGATGATCACACTCAATTCACAATCCCCTCCCTAACTCTTAACAATCATGATAGATTAACCTCCTCCCACCTTGATGATCACACTAAACTCACAAACCCCTCCCCCACTCTGATGATCATGACCGATTAGCCTCCTCCCACCCTGGAAATCACACTAAACTCACAAACTCCTCCACCGCACTGACGATCTCGCTTAATTCAGAAACCCCTCTCCTACCCTGATGATCATGATCGATTAGCCTCCTTCCATCTTGGAAATCACACTAAATTCACAAACCTCACCCTTACTCTGATGATCATGCTTGATTCAGAAACCACTCCGTCATTCTGATGATCACGTTTGATTAACCTCCCCCCACTTTGATGATCACGTATGATTCATAAAACCCCTCCACTACACTGATGATCACACTCAATTCACAATCCCCTCCCTAACTCTTAACGATCATGATCGATTAACCTCCTCCCACCTTGACGATCACACTAAACTCACAAACCCCTCCACCGCAATGATGATCTCGCTCAATTCAGAAACCCTTCTCCTACCCCGATGATCATGATCGATTAGCCTCTTCCCACCCTGACCATCACACTAAACTCACAAACCCCTCCCCCACTCTGATGATCATGATCGATTAGCCTCCTCCCACCCTGGAAATCACACTAAATTCACAAACCTCACCCTTACTCTGATGATCATGCTCGATTCAGAAACTGCTCCCTCATTCTGATGATCACGTTTGATTAACCTCCTCTTATTTTGAAGATAACGCTTGAACCATAAAACCCCTCCCCCACTCTGACGATCATGCTTGATTAACCTCCTCCCACCTTGACGATCACACTAAACTCACAAACCCCTCCCCCACTCTGATGATTATGATCGATTAGCCTCCTCCCACCCTGACCATCACACTAAATTCACAAACCCCTCCCTCACTCTGATGATCATGCTCGATTAACCTTCTCCCACCCTGACGATCACACTAAATTCACAAACCCCTCCCCCACCCTGATGATCACGTTTGATTAACCTCCCCCCACTCTGATTATCACACTCAATTCACAATCCCTTCCCTAACTCTTAACGATCATGATCGATTAACCTCCTCCCACCTTGACGATCACACTAAACTCACAAACCCCTCCCCCACTCTGATGATTATGATCGATTAGCCTCCTCCCACCTTGACGATCACACTAAATTCACAAACCCCTCCCCCACTCTGATTATCACACTCAATTCACAGGCCCTTCCCTGACCCTAACAATCACACTCGATTAACCCCTCCACGCTGTGACAATCGTGTTCTTCACCGAGGCCATCCTACCCCTTGGTGGTTCATGAAGACACTAATTTAGGAAAAAAAAAAAGGGTCCCGACACCAGAAAGGTTGCTCTAATGTAACAAATCCTGGCCCTTCTTCTTTTTGTGAGCCGCTTCCCACCATCTCTGACGTAACCCACGAGGTGTCTACTTAGTTGGCCCCTCGGTCTTGTTTTGTCAGTGGTGTCCAGGGGGCATCTTGTTGACCACCTCGCCCGCCCGACTCCTTTCCATCCGAGCTCCTCCCACACTGCGATCAGTACGTTCAGTTTTCTCTCACGTGTTACAGCGAGGGTCTCACGGAATCAGAAGCCTTGCCCCGGGGTTTGTGTACCCTCCTATGTTTTTTATTTTCTTTTCTTTATCAGCTGTGCTATTCTTAGGAGACCTCGATGACCCCTCGGCGTTTGGGGGAGTGGGTGGGTTGAAGGGGGGTGCAGGGATCACATAGGAGGGATTGTTTTCAGCTGGAAGGAGGCCTTGATAAATATTTTGAAAAAAAAAGAAATCTAATTAAAGGATATCATTTTCACGCTGACTGGAGTGACAGGAAACACATCCGTCTCGAGCGGTAAGTGCAGGCCTGCGCCTTTGAAAGCCATCAGAATGTCATCCTTGTAATGTTCAGTAAGGGAACCGTAATAATCAGCTGTGTTTTATTGGTAATTAAACTTACCTGTCCAAATAACACGGCGTGAGCAGGCGAGGTGGGCGATTCATCACGTTCTGTCAGATGCTTGTATTGCTGCAGCCAGGTCTGTGGCCCGCAGTGTAAACATGTCACACGCCTTATTTATGGAAAGGCAATAAAAGAGGACCCTGACCCGTGTCTCCTACTGATTAAGTAAGGAATTGAATAATAAATAGAGGAAATTGTACGGAATGACCAAAGTGCCAAGCCCTCGCTATGCTGTAATTTCTCAGTATCCGGTGCAACTGAAGGGCTTAGTCTACAGCTGCTACTGGAAGCCATAAAGGTTCTTCATTCCATGCAATGGAAATGCTTTTGACGGTGCCTTCAACATGCCTGGTGGCCACTCACTCTGACCTTGGCACCACTGGGACTGCACTCAGGTGGTTTACATTACCTCATAGAATGATCCTGTGTCACGCACATGCGAGTAGGAGGACGTTATATGGACCAAGCGAAGGTAATTCCACGCTAGACCAGGGGGTGGCGGGGTGCACTAAACCTTCTCCTGTTGTCTCTGCAGAGCAGCCACGGGAAAACCTATCTGACTCAACATTGAAGACGTCACTTTCAGTTCCAGTTCCAGCGCCCAGAAAGACGTCACTTCTAGTTCCGGCCCCTAAGATGATGTCAGAAGAAGGTCACTTCCAGTTCCCCTACGCCACTTCCGGGTCAATCACTTAAAACCACCATCTTTCCAAACCTTAGTCAGTTCATGTCTGGACTCCAAACCAGTAACTTGTCTGGAAAACCTAACCCATTGTAGCCAGGGATGTTATATGGGTGGCTGCCCCAAACCTTTTTAAGTGTGTCAGGTCTGATCATTTTTACACCTGGCATTGAGGGATGTGCATCAGGTGAGCACCGGTGTGCCTCAAAAATGGGTGCTGAGCCCTCTCCTCTCCTCTCTCTACTCCACCTCACTAGACCCTATCATCCAGTCCCGTTGTTTCTTATATCAGCACCCTACCCGTCGTTCCATCCAGAGGACCACATGGTGTCAATTAGAATCTCAGCATGTCTCACTGATATTATAATCTGGATGAAGGAATGCCACCCCCAGCCCAACCTGGCAAAGACGGGCCTTCTTGTTATCCCAACTTGTCCTTCTTTTCATGCCCCGCCCCCCCGTGTCTGTTTACCACTAACAGCCGCTTAGTCTGTGTGCCTAATTCAGTTGGTGACTGATGACCAGCTGTCCCTGTGATGCTCCGGGTTGGCACCACGCTCTCTGTTCCATTTGGGAGCCTCTTGAACCCAAACCATCGATTGTCATAAATGAGATGAGCCAAGCAAGTGAGGACACACTCACATAGCAAGGGGCAGGAGCAAATGTGACTTGTTGTTATTATTTCAAACAATCCAAAGCAAACTGTGTCCATAGTTCATGATTCAGTCTCCAATAAGAAAATAAATAAATAAATACATAATCCAATAAGACATCAACAGTGAAGGTGAAGGTTACAAACAGCCCAAATAAATAATCTCATAAAAACTGCGAGGTTAAAAGCCAGAGACCATTCATAGAGGCAATGAGCACCGATGCTTCTCTCTTATCCTGGCCCCCCCCAACAGGTGCAGTCAGCCCCCATTTTCTGGCTCAAGTCCCCGTCGCCATACCTGCCGCATCCACGGGGAGCCACACACGTCCCCCGCAGGCAGTGCCTTACCGTCTACAGGTGACACTGTGCTTCGGGACCACTCTCCTGTGGCCCACCTGCACGGTCTCTCCCTCTCTCCCTCTCTACCCCTCACACTCTCTCCCTCTCTCTCTCTGTCCCTCTCTCTCTCTCCCTCCGTCCCTCTCTCTCTCTCTAACCCTCTCCCTTTCTCCATCTCGCTCTCTCATTCTCTCTCCCTGTCTCTCTCTCTCTCATTCTCCCTCTCTCCCTCCCTCTTTTTTCTCTTTCTGTCTCTCTCCCTCTCACACTCTATCCCTCTCTCCATCTCTCTCTCTTGCTCTCTCACTCCCTCTCACACTCTCTCCCTCTCTCCATCTCTCTCACTCTTTCTCTCTCTCTCATGCTCTCTCTCCCCCTCACTCTAACCCTCTCCCTCTCTCCATCTCTCCCTCTGTCTATCTCTCTCTCTCCCTCCCCCCCCTCTCTCTATCTCTCTCTCATGCTCTCCCTCTCCCTCTCTCTCCCTCCCTCTCTCCCTCCCTCCCTCTCTCTCTCACCCTCCCTCTTTTTCTCTCTTTCTCTCTCTTCCCCTCTCTACCTCTCACACTCTCACCCTCTCTCCATCTCTCTCTTTCTCTCTCACTCCCTCTCTACCTCTAACACTCTCTCCCTCTCTCTATATATCTCTCTCTCTGTCTCTCTCATTCTCCCTCTCTCCCTCCCTCTTTTTTCTCTTTCTCTCTCTCTCCCTCTCACACTCTCTCCCTCTCTCCATCTCTCTCTCATGCTCTCTCTCTCCCTCACTCTAACCCTCTCCATCTCTCCATCTCTCCCTTTGTCTATCTCTCTCCCTCTCTCTCCTTCCCTCCCTCTTTTTCTCTCTTTCTCTCTCTCCCCCTCTCTACCACTCACACTCTTACCCTCTCTCCATCTCTCTCTCTTTCTCTCTCACTCCCTCTCTACCTCTCACACTCTCTCCCTCTCTCCATATATCTCTCTCTCATTCTCTCTACCTCCCTCCCTCTCTCTAACCCTCTCCCTCTCTCCTTCTCTCTCTCCCTCGCTCTCTCCATCTTTCTCTCTCTCCCTCTATCCATCTCTGTCTCTCTCTTCTTTTCTAATTTCAGCCTCCTTTCTCCATTCTCTCATCCTTCTATTCTTCTTTCTGTTCTCCCTCTTTGGTCATTCTATTTTTTTCTTTAACCCCTTCAATTCCAATAGCTTGTGGGTGTGACGAGGCACAATTGAGGTGCCCAAATGATCTGCCCACCTCTGCACATGTATGTGGTGCAATTGGCCAAGTACCCCAATTGATCCCGGAGAGAAGTGCCCATGCGCACACCTGCGCCCGATTGGGGGCTGCACTTTGCACTGAGATTATAATTGAAAATCTGCACAGAGCCACGGACCACTTATCAGCGCCCTCTCAAGGACTATGTTGCTGTGGTCTCTAAGTACCATCTGACAGATCCGAGCAAACCTACCAGAATGTAGAGCACAACGCCTGGTCCAGGGTTTGGTCTTGTCATTTCTGGACTGCTGCAGCTCTCTTGCGTCTCCAAGATGAATCACATGCAGTCGCACGTCTGGTGTTAAATCAGCTAAAGGTGGGCTGCTCTTTTAATTTAATTAGCAGCAAAAACTGGTCACTAATTAAGAAAAGGGTTAGAATGACAACCTGCAGCCACTGCGGCCCTCCAGGACCGGAGTTTGAGACCACTGAACTCGATGAAAGGAAAAAAAAAGATGTCTAATAGGACATTGGGGACCTTCAAACCTCGACTTGACTTGTTATTTTAGGAGGATTAAGTGGACAGGACTGGTGAGCTTTGTTGGGTTGTACGGCCCACTCTCGTCCAGATTGTTCTAATGTTCTACAAAAACTCAAATTCATTCAACTAACATCACGATGACCACCGGGCACAGTTATGAACCAACATGTACCAAGCCTGAACTGAAGATGCCAACTTAGCATAGCAGCCTCGCAAGTCTCAGAAGAAGAAAAAAATGTAAAAAATAAAATAAAAGCTCAAACAAATTGACAAATGTGTGCTCGGCGAATGGCTCTTTTTTGATGTAGCAATTAATTCCCTCTTCCTTGAATCTTCAGCCGGAGATTTCAGAGGGATCATAAGTACACACATCAAAAGGGCTGGCAAGCATTTTAAATGAGCTACTTCTAGAGCCCGTCTGTGCTTTCAAATGGAAATCTCTCAACATCTCCCCTAAACGCAAAGATGTGCCTTCGATTTCTTTCTAAATGCTCATCAGATTTTGCAAACCATAAAAACGGGCACGTAGCATTAGAGGCCCACCGGCGCTCGTTCAGTTTGTGATATTTGTATGGGTACTGCACATTGTAGGTCACTTAATTCCTGAGCAGACGCCATGGAAGGAGTGAAGAATACCCATCTGTTAAAGGTTTTGAGGCGCTGAAGTCCAGCCTAGCAGGGGCCAACACTATTGTAGGGTCCACTGACCCACAACAAATCACACTGGGGGGGCCATTGAAAACCAGAAGTTACACCTCACACCTCATAACTTGGGGTTTAGGCGGAACAGACAGCGTCCATCTCAGTACAATAAGGGAGAAGGTCCTGGAGTGGAAATCACAATCCTGGAGGTGTGAGACCAGAGTGATGACCTGTTGAGCAGACCAAAAGTGGACATTTTACCATCAGAATACATAATAATAATAACTGGGGGGGGGGGGGGGGGGGGGCTTTGCCCCCTGGCCTCTTTGCTTTCCAACCTTCAGGGTCGGGTGCTGGGCACCTGCTATCTCCTGGCTGAGCCTCTCGAAGGGCATCAGGGCGCCCTTCTATTAGGGAAAGCGATTGCTGGTATATAGAAGAGTATGTGGGGCAACGGTTTGGTCCTTAGTTATTACAGATAGAAAATCAGTTACTTAAGTATTTCACTACAGCTGTCTGTTGTAAATACCAATGAATAATAAAATGTAGTAAGAGTAAAAAAGTAAAACATAATAAAAAGTAAGTAAAAAATGACATTACATTAACGCCTCGTCAAAAACAATATTATGGATTCCTTTATCCGCCAACTTTCATTCTATAAACGTTGCTTTTTTGTATTTCTGCTCACATATTGTTTGGTATATTTTTCTGTTTCTCATTTACTGGATGATTCTCTTTGTTCTTGATCTTATTATACGCAGCTCTTTTTTGATCATTTTCTTCTTTTTCGATGTTCATTATCAGCTCTTGACGCTCTTTTTCTATCGTGGCCTAAACTTTGACATTCTCAAATAGATCGACTGTTATAAGCGACTGTATTGAAGTTAGCAGCATTGAGAGTGTCACGGGGTGGAATGGAGAGAGGATGTGCACAGCGGGAGTCACGATTGGGCGAGCGGAGTGGAGGGGCTGAATAACGCGGACACGACGGAAAACATTTTTAACATAATAGAGAGATGGTAATAATAATGATAATAATAATAATACTATACATTCATATAACACTTTCCTCACTACTCAAAGTGCTTCGGTGAGTGGGGAGTCGCATCATCCTCCACTAATGTGAAGCATCTCCTTAGGTTTGAAGTTTAGCTCAAAGGTGCAGTTCATAATCATTTCTTTTAATGATTATGATAGTCAGCTTCCAGCTGAATGCAAATATAACTTCAGATTGTTTCACGTAGGAGTTTAGAGAAACATGACATTAGCTTTTATTGAATTTAGTGTGTTTAATCACTTAATGATTGAATTAGGGCTTCAATGAATTATCGAGTAAAGGATCTGAACACTCGTGTAAGTGGGATATTCCAGTTTTTTATTTATTAATGAACTTGTAAAAATTTCTAAAATCCTGATTTTGCTTTCTCATGCACAACCAGTACAACCACCGGTGCTACAAGTTCAGAGTGTTAGCAGCTCTAAGTACCTGGGAACCATATTAGATAACAGCGGGAACTTCCATGAATATACGCAATACATTTACAAAAATAATAACCATCCTTTACATTTTATATAATAATCATTCTTTGCATTTTATATAATAACCATCCTTTGCATTTTATATAATAACCATCCTTTACACTTTATATAGTAATCATTCTTTACACTTTATATAATAATCATTCTTTCCTATAATAACCATTCTTTGCATTTTATATAATAATCATTCTTTGCATTTTATATAATAATCATTCTTTACACTTTATATAATAATCATTCTTTCCTATAATAACCATTCTTTGCATTTTATATAATAATCATTCTTTGCATTTTATATAATAACCATCCTTTGCATTTTATATACTAACCATCCTTTACACTTTATATAGTAATCATTCTTTACACTTTATATAATAATCATTCTTTCCTATAATAACCATTCTTTACATTTTATATAATAACCATTCTTTGCATTTTATATAATAATCATTCTTTACATTTTATATAATAATCATTCTTTACACTTTATATAATAATCATTCTTTCCTATAATAACCATTCTTTACATTTTATATAATAACCATTCTTTACATTTTATATAATAATCATTCTTTACATTTTATATAATAACCATTCTTTGCATTTTATATAATAACCATTCTTTACATTTTATATAATATCCATTCTTTGCATTTTATATAATAATCATTCTTTACATTTTATATAATAACCATTCTTTGCATTTTATATAATACTCATTCTTTACATTTTATATAATAACCATTCTTTGCATTTTATATAATAATCATTCTTTACATTTTATATAATAACCATTCTTTGCATTTTATATAATAATCATTCTTTACATTTTATATAATAACCATTGTTTGCATTTTATATAATAATCATTCTTTACATTTTATATAATAATCATTCTTTACATTTTATATAATAACCATTCTTTGCATTTTATATAATAATCATTCTTTACATTTTATATAATAACCATTCTTTGCATTTTATATAATAATCATTCTTTACATTTTATATAATAACCATTGTTTGCATTTTATATAATAATCATTCTTTACATTTTATATAATAATCATTCTTTGCATTTTATATAATAATCATTCTTTACATTTTATATAATAACCATTCTTTGCATTTTATATAATAACCATTCTTTACATTTTATATAGTGCTTTTCTCCCTTCTCAAAGTGCTTTACACAGTGAGTGGTGAACCAACGGCAACCACCACTAACGTGTAGCACCCACCTGGGTGATGCGATGGCAGCCATTTTGTGTGACCACACAGGAGCTCTTAGATGGTGAAGTGGTGAGAGTCAGGTAGAGACAGGAGATGATTAGGGGGCCAGAATGAGTAGGCCGTGGTGGGCAATTTCGCCAGGACATCAGGATACACCTAACTCTTTACGGAAGTTACCCAGGGATCTTTTATGAGCACAGAGAGTCGGCACCTCGGTTTTATATCCCATGGGTGCTACACATTAGTGGTGGTGGAAGTGGCTCCCCATTCACTGTGAAAAGTGCTTTGAGTAGGAGAAGAGCGCTCTAAAAATGCAAAGAATCACATGCATACACTGCAATTGTCACAGATGCGGGCATGCAATACTCCACCGGGGTGAGAGGGGGCGCTGCCCCTAACAGGGTTGTCTTTTTTTTCTCCACTACAGCAACAAGTAGAGGGCCACTAACCCCGCCCCCTTCTGACCTGAGAGCTTTAAGAACCCGACGCCCCTGAATGTCAGCGTCTCAGTTGGACCGGGACTGTGTTGAGGACGGAGCTCTGATGCCGTGACCCGCTCCTACGAAAGAGCCAGAAGGCCTATTTATGTTTTCCCCTCTCGAGTGTTTATTTTGTTTTTCTCTTTTCCACGTCAGTTAAAACATGGGGGGGGGGACCCCAACATTTCATAGAGTCACCCTGCAGTCCTCTCACCTATCAACACAATAATGAATGGACGGATGAGGACGAGTGAAAAATGAGTGAGAACTTTTGAATCAGTAAAGAATTCAGGGGGCACCACAAGCCGCAATTTAAACTGACCAACGGAAACCTGGAGCTTTGGACGGAGATGATGATTTCTTTTTAGGTGAGGGTTATAAACGTCGCTTTATGCTCTTGAACCTTAATCACCAAAAGCTTTCTTTACAGCCCTGCTCTTCAATATACACTCATCGGCCACATCCGCAGAGGATTCGAGTCGCTTCTTTATGGCTCCATTAAAACTGCTCTCTTCCTGAGGGAAATAGTCATTCTGCCTTTTTTATGTTCTGATCTCCTCATATTGTTTTTCTATTATTATTATTCCACAATCCAGTTGCTGCCTTTTTTTATATCTTCAAATTATTTTCAAGATGGGCCCCTAGAACGTACAGCCAGTGTTTTACAAGTCCTCACTTTTAATGAACGGGCCCATATTCACGTTTTTGTATTAAACTGAAGGCCGTAATTCGCGGTCACGGTGCAGGAAATCAAGACGTGAGCTAAAAAACCTGCCAGACTTGCCCAGAGCGGCAAAACTGGTTTGAATTTCTTCACATGTGGGCTGTAGGGGGCGCTCATTAGCCAGCGCCCTAAACCCCAAAAGAGACCAAAGGAAGGGTTTGACTACAGTTGTTCTGTCAGTGAACTGTAAAAGAAGCTGAGAGATGTGCGTAAAAAATAAAACAGGACCATAAAAAAAAAGTGGAAAGTAAACCGAAACCGAAGCCCATCACGAGACTCTGTACTCACAGTCGAGAGAAAAAGAACGTAGAAAATGAAAGTACACTCGAGAAATTTGGAATTCTTCTTAGTTTGGTTATCCGCAGATCGGATAAGAATTTGAACTCATAGCCACCCTTTGATCCCGTCACGTGGATTACACAAGGGTCACGACCTCAGAGGCCACGCCCCTAGCAATGCTGGAAACGGACCTAACGATGGAATTAATCCTTAAACTGCCACAACCGGCTATAGTCGCTTCCCAGTGCAATTTGCCAGCATGCTGGAGCTGATCAGTCCGTACCATACATTTGTTGAGCGGCCAGCTCATGACCACTGGTGCCCCCTACAGCATCACTGTCCTTGTACTTTATGGATGATCTCCAATGCAGGGCTGGATTAAGACCTTTAGAGATGCTAAGCACATAAGAGATGTTGGTGCTACCCCAATAAATTAAAATATAACAATAATAAACCATAAAATAAAATTTTATAAATTTTGAAAATTATCAGCCGACATGAGCAAGACAAAAATAATCACGTGAGCCTCGGTGGACTGAGTGGTAGTTACCAGACCTTAATTTTATTGTATTACCAAGATTAATATTGTGGCCTGCAGTGGGGTGCTCATCTCCCCAAACCTGACACAGACAGACACAAGTTCAGCAATACATGTTTTTAGTTTTTACTGTGGGAAACACTTCCCAAATCGTTTCCCACCAAGGCAGTATAGTACACAAGTACAATATTTACAATAAAGCACTTTGTTTTCTTCTTCTTCTTCTTTTTCTTCTTCTTCTTCTTCTTCTTCTTCTTCTTCTTCTTCTCTCTCTCTCTCTCTTAGTCATTCTACCTCTACCCCTTCTCAGTGAGCTTTGTCCCTCTTCCTCCCAACTCTCAATCCTGGAGCAGTGGCAATGGGCTCCTTTTATCCTGCACCAGGGAGTATTTCCGGTGGCCCATTAGTGTGGTCTGGAAGCACTTCCGGGTGAGACAGAAGCCCAACAAAGGTGGGCTCCGCAGTCCCTGCAGCACCCCCTGGTGGCACTTATGGAATACAACAGGGCTGTGCTGAACTCCCATGGAGCCCTGTGGGAATCTGAGACACCACTGCAACCCAGAAGGGGCCTCCATCTACCACTCCAGGGGAAATAATGCCCTGTAGCTGGTCTCTCCCCCGACGAGGTAAGGGTCCTGGCTGTCCACCACACCCCATATAATTGAAAAACAAGCAAAAACTTGCAAAGACTGTCTTTCCAGACAGGAGTTCCACAGTGAACTGCCTTCAAAACTGCCAAACCTCTTCTTATATGTCCTTCAGGCAGGACGAGGCGAGTCCAGGTGAACAGATACTGGACGTGACATCAGAGATGCTCCAGCTGTCAATCATCTGGTCTTCAGAGGGAGGAAGAGAACTGGCATTAGGGCACAGGTGCCAACCCCTGGAGCGGCGGGTAATTACAATCACCAGAGCCTTTAAGGTGTCCCCTGTGTGCACATGTGTAACAATAGACTTCTTTTTTTGTTATTTAAATTTTTGCCACTATAAAAGAGAAAAAGCAACATTACAAAAGTTCAATTAGGAGATGAACTTTATGGAAGGTTTTCTTAGAAAGAGTAATAAATGGTTCATTACATTTGAGGCTCGTGTCAAATGTTGATTACCAGCAAGGCATCCCGTACCATGTCTACTTGTATGAAAACCAAAATCAGTGGAGAGTGTGTGTCAGTCCCCGTCAAGCACTAACTTGAGTCCACCTCCTGGAGTAAAGCTGAGCCCATCTGAATAAAATCAGCAAGTCCATCAATCGTCCATCGAGGTCCTCGAGCCTGTCTTCATCAGGTGTCAGAATAAAGGACCAAAAGCCACAAAAAGGTTTGGGGTAGCCACCCCGTATATTGTCGGTTGGTCGCAGCGAGAAGCAAAGAAATTGATTTTCAAAACAGAGTTCAAAATAGAACTGGTGTATGTGGGACAAAATGGCGATTTTAAAGTCTTGCAGAGGAAGAGAGGTCATCGGGGGCTGGAACCGGAAGTGACATTATCGGTGCCGGAAACAGGAAGTCAGGTCATCAGGCCCATAACTGGGAAGTGAGGAACTGGAAGTGGCATTATCAGTGCTGGGGCCGGAAGTCAGGTCATCGGGCCCAAAAAAATGAGAAGTGAGGTCATCAGGGCCCTGAAAACCGGAAGTGACATCATTAGTGCCAGAAACAGAAAGTGAGGTCATCGGGCCCAGAACAAGGAAGTGAGGTCATCAGGACTGGAAAACTGGAAGTTAGGTCATCGGGCACCAGAACCGGAAGTGACATCATTAGTGCCAGAAAACTGGCAGTGAGGTCATCGGGCCCATCCCTGGGAAGTGAGGTTATCGGGGCCGGGACCGGAAGTGACATTATCGGTGCCGTAAACAGGAAGTCAGGTCATCAGGCCCATAACTGGGAAGTGAGGAACCGGAAATGACATTGTCAGTGCTGGAGCCAGAAGTCAGGTCATCGGGCCCAGAAAAATGGGAAGTGAGGTCATTGTGGCCCTGATATCCAGAAGTGACATCATTAGTGCCAGAATCAGGAAGTGAGGTCATCCAGCCCAGAACAAGGAAATGAGGTCATCAGGCCTGGAAAACTGGAAGTGAGGTCATCGGGCACCAGAACAGGAAGTGACATCATTAGTGCCAGAAAACCGGAAATGATGTCATTGGGCCCATCCCTGGGAAGTGAGGTTATCGGGGCCGGGACCGGAAGTGATGTCACTGGGCCCAGAACTGGGAAGTGAGGAACCAGAAATGACATTATCAGTGCTGGAGCCGGAAGTCAGGTCATAGGGACTGGAAAAAAAGGAAGTGGGGTCATCAGGCCTGGAAAACCGGAAGTGAGGTCATCGGACCCCAGAACCAGAAAGTGACATCATTAATGCTGGAAACCGGAAGTGAGGTCATCGGGCCTAAAGCTGGGAAGTGATGTCATTGGGCCCAGGCCGAATTTCCCGTAACTGGTCTGCAGGAGAAAAAGAGAAAGGGTTAGTGCAGCCCGCCACAGACAGCCCACCGTTGGTTTCATTTGATCTTTACTTTTTTGTCAGATAGTCCAACACGTACACACAAAGCTAAGCCCGCAATAAAAGATTTCCTTAGAGCTTAAAACACATTTAGAAAAAAAAAAAATTAAAAAATCACTTTGGTCCAAATTGCATTTTTTTAATCGAGTGCATTGTGACCTGCTAAACCTGGATATATTAATTTTAACTAATTAAATATAAGTATTAAGTGAGGAATTGAAAGAATACTTCATTTACTTTTATCAGATTCATTAAAAACGTCTTGCAGCATTTCTACCCTTTAAGTGTTTTTCCTGCTGAATGGATTTCATGAATAATTTTACCCAAAGTAAGCGTCTCTTTTATTACAGCTTGATTAGGTGCTGACTAATTAAATTGAAACTCTTTGGAAATTAAGAACAAAAAAGTTGAGCTTCATACTAATGCTGGGCCTCCTTTCAAAACTGCAGTGTGTTTTATGTCCTCACCTGCTTTGTCTCTATAATATCCCACACACAGGACCCCCCCATAATGTTTGGGACATTCCTTGATTGACCCCCAGCTCCACAGTTTAAAATCACAAATAAAACAATTCAGACATTGTGATTAACGTGCACACTGAAGACTTTCATATGAGGGGATTTGCAGACCTGTTGGCCACAGAGTCACCCCCATTTAAGGGCACCATAATATTTGGGTCAATTGGTGTCCCTGGTGTGTCCTCAGGTGGGTTTCATTGCTTCATGAGATACTTGTCTGAACCCCTTGGAGTCTGTAGTTGCCATTTTTCAACAAGAGCTGTGCCAATGAAAGTCAAACAAGCGATCATGAGGGTGACAAACAAGAATAAAACCACTAGAGACAATCAGTAACACCTTAGGTGGAACGAAGTCAACTGTCTGGAATATCATGAAGAAGAAAAGAACACACTGGTGTGCTCAGGAAACACAACGGGACTGGTGGGCCAAGGAAGACCTCCACTGCTGATGACAGGAGAACCCTCATTGTAGTAAAGAAAATCTTCAGGCGGCCGATGTGGATGTACCAGAGACGACAATCAGCAGAAGACTTCATGAACAGAAACACAGAGGACACACTGCAAGATGGAGACCACAAAAACAGGAGGGTCAGATGACATTTTGTGACAAAGGACTTCAAAGAGCCTGCAGAATTCTGGGAAAGGTCTTGTGGGCAAATGAGATAAAGATAAACCTCATCAGAGTAAGAGCAAAGTGTGGAGACCAAAAGGAACTGAACAAGATCCAAAGCAGACCACCTCATCTGTTAAACATGGCGGTGCTGGGGGTGTTATGGCTTGGGCATGAATTGCACTTCTCTTCATTGAGGATGGAACTGCTGACGGCACAATGAATTCTGAGGTGTGTGGAAACCTCTGATCTGCTCAAGTTCAGGTAAGATCAAAGTGTGGAGACCAAAAGGAACTGAACAAGATCCAAAGCAGACCACCTCATCTGTTAAACATGGAGATGCTGGGGGTGTTATGGCTTGGGCATGAATGGCACTTCTCTTCATTGAGGATGGAACTGCTGACGGGACAATGAATTCTGAGGTGTGTGGAAAACCTCTGATCTGCTCAAGTTCAGGTAAGATCAAAGTGTGGAGACCAAAAGGAACTGAACAAGATCCAAAGCAGACCACCTCATCTGTTAAACATGGAGATGCTGGGGGGTGTTATGGCTTGGGCATGAATGGCACTTCTCTTCATTGAGGATGGAACTGCTGACGGGACAATGAATTCTGAGGTGTGTGGAAACCTCTGATCTGCTCAAGTTCAGGTAAATGCCTCCAAATTGAGTGGACGGCCCTTCAACTTACAACAAAATCATGACCCAGACATACCCCCAAGGACACATAGGGTTTATCAGAACTAAAAAATGAAAAATTCTTGAATGGCCAAAACAGTCACCCGATTTCAGTCCAACTGAGGAGGCCATGCATACACTGAATATAAAACCTGAGGGGGCAAGCCCCTCAAAATAAGCAGGAGCTGAAGATGGCTGCATCAGAGGTTTGGCAGAACATCACCAGAGAACCTGATGATGTTGGTGAATCGCAGACGTCAAGCAGTCATTGCATGTGAGGGATACGCGACAAAGTCCTAAATCTGACAACGGCTTTAACAGACCTGCCATCACTGTGTGCCAAGCATTATGGTGCCCTGAAATGGTGGGACCCTGTAAAAAAAAAGTGTTGTGTGACTGAAATCTGTGCAAATCCACTTCAATGAAAGTCTGCCATGTGCACTTTAATCACAATGTCTGAAGTATTTGATTTGTCATTTTATACTGTGGAGCAGAAAACCTCAATTTTACGTCTCATCCAAAGGATGGCACCATGATTTTAGAGCACAGTGTCACATCCCTGCTGGCCTCACCAACACCATCTAAGCTTTTCCTAGAGGGTCTCCCATCCAAGAACTGGCCAGGCCTGAACGTGCTTAGCTTCAGGTGGGTGACCAACCTCTTCTGAAGTGCGTGTGTTATGGCAGCAATTCCCCATTTAAATTCTGAACAAAGCAAAACCAATGGGATCTAAGAAGTTAACAGAACGTAAGTCGTACACTTCTCGTGTGCAATTCACTTAGTCTTCTTCTTCTTCTTTAGGCTGCTCCCATTAGGGGTTGCCACCGCGGATCATATTCATTTGGCAAAATTTTTCACCGGATACCCTTCTTGACGTAACCCTCCCCATTTATTCTGGCTTGGGACCGCCACGAAGAAACACACTGGTTTGTGCATCTCCTGTGGCTGGGTTGTGTGCAATTCACTTAGTGTCTATGAGAAAAGCTCCATCTCCCCGTCTTCCTGGGCCCAAATGGCGATCATGATCTGTGCTCACCTCGCTTATGTGCAGGGGCGGGGCCTCCAATGCTTGTTGGAGGGGGCGGAGTCAGGCATCCTTTCCTGGCGACAGCTCCACACTGTAGAAGAAACCAGAGATGGGGTTAGTGTCAGCGTCCTCTGCTGCCTGGTGGTGTGGTAACCTCATTCGGATTATCTGAGCTTTTCTGGAGACCCCCTCAAGCGTCCATACATGACACTACATAATAAACAACATGAGCCTGGGAATAAAGTGTTTTAGGATTGGGTCACACCAGAAGTCCAGCCATGTGAAGGCCTCCACTACACAAGTTGTGGAGTTACAGGAGCCTTTGAGAGTTTATGAGGTTCTAGTGAGAAGGCGCTCAGATTTATGCAACAATAAAAGGGGGGATGAGCACAGGGACTCATTCAAAAAGACTAACCTGGTGCCCTTTATGCCCTGGCGAGGTTGGGTTCTCCATTTCGACCAGGTTTCTTCTGTAATTCTGCTCACGGGCAGTGCTGTGTTATTGTCAGTTACAATGTGATGCCTTCTTCTACGTGTTTACGACTATTTTCATTCAGGAGATGATTCATTTATTTTCTCTTTTTTTGTTTATCACCCAGCAGACAGCAAGAATGTCTGCCATTTATGCTCTTACCCGCTGTCGCCTATTAAAAGGTGATCAAGCTCAGCAGTAATAATGAAGCTGCTGCTGAAGAGAACACGGAAATGAGAGCCGTGTGTTGTCAGCTCCTCTGACAGGGCGCAGGAATGATAGTCGGCCCTCCAGGCAGCTGCTCAGGGCCGGCCGCAGATGCTTGACTAGGATGATGGATAGCGCTTCAAAAGGCCAAAGGGGGGGGCAGAGATGAGTAAACAGTTGTGACAGGCTGACTAACCGCTCCTTGGTAGCAGGTAAGCAGGAAGCTGATGGCATCCATCAGAGGCAAAGATAAAGTGGGGCCAACGTTAGCGTGGGGGGCTCGATTTCAAAACTGCCATTAAAACTCACCCAGAGCTTTAAATTGTGCGAATATTACACAAAATGGGACAGAACGTATTTTCTTGTCTAACGCAGGTTCTGCAAAGGACACGGGGAGACATCCTTGTTCAGTCCTCTGAAAAACTGAAGCAGAGCGTGAGCTCTGGTCCCAGCAGCGTGCAGCCTATTATTGCTGAGGTTCTCAGGGGTGGGTTTGGTGGGCCGTATATGAAAAACAAGGTGAATGGACTAAGGTGCAATATGGGGTGTGGTCGAGTGAAGTATGACATGAGATTTAAAACAAATGTTGGGGTGCCAACTGGGTCACCCCATTTAATAATAGTGCCAGGGGACACAGCACAAAAAGCAATATAGAAAAACACAGGGGTACCGTGATGCTGCCAGTCAGTGAGGTCTCAGGTGGAGGTCTATCCTGAGCTGAGTCTACGTCCAAACGAGACGCCACCTTCCTGGGAGCGCCTGGAATTTTTAGTCTGAAATCTTGGGTCCATGGCCAGGAAACTCCCCAGACTTTAATCCCATTGAGAACTTCTGGTCAATTCTCAAGAGGCGGGTGGACAAATAGAAACCCACCAATTCTGACAAACTCCAAGCATTGATTATACAAGAATGGGCTGCCATCAGTCACGATTTGGCCCAGAAGTTGATGGACAGCCTGCCAGGGTGAATTGCAGAGGTCTTGAAAAAGAAAGAAGGACCAACACTGCAAATATGGACTCTGTGCATAAACTTCATGGAATTATCAATGAAAGCCTTTGAGACGTATGAAATGCTTGTAATTCTACTTCAGTGTACCATGTGAATTTCCCCTTGGGATTAATAAAGTATCTATCTATCTATCTATCTATCTATCTATCTATCTATCTATCTATCTATCTATCTATCTATCTATCTATCTATCTATCTATCTATCTATAATATAGTGCCTTATCTATCTATCTATCTATCTATCTATCTATCTATCTATCTATCTATCTATCTATCTATCTATCTATCTATCTATCTATCTATCTATCTATCTATCTATCTATCTACTGCCTTTCACATCTATCTATCTAGTGCCTTTCACATCTATCTATCTATCTATCTATCTATCTATCTATCTATCTATCTATCTATCTATCTATCTATCTATCTATCTATCTATAATATAGTGCCTTATCTATCTATCTATCTATCTATCTATCTATCTATCTATCTATCTATCTATCTATCTATCTATCTATCTATCTATCTATCTACTGCCTTTCACATCTATCTATCTAGTGCCTTTCACATCTATCTATCTATCTATCTATCTATCTATCTATCTATCTATCTATCTATCTATCTATCTATCTATCTATCTATCTATCTATCATATAATGCCTTATCTATCTATCTATCTATCTATCTATCTATCTATCTATCTATCTATCTATCTATCTATCTATCTATCTATCTATCTATCTATCTATCTATCTATCTATCTATCATATAATGCCTTATCTATCTATCTATCTATCTATCTATCTATCTATCTATCTATCTATCTATCTATCTATCTATCTATCTAGTGCCTTTCACATCTATCTATCTATCTATCTATCTATCTATCTATCTATCTATCTATCTATCTATCTATCTATCTATCTATCTATCTATCTATCTATCTATCTATCTATCATATAATGCCTTATCTATCTACTATCTATCTATCTATCTATCTATCTATCTTTCTATCTATCTATCTATCTATCTATCTATCTATCTATCTATCTATCTATCTAGCATATAATGCCTTATCTATCTATCTATCTATCTATCTATCTATCTATCTATCTATCTATCTATCTATCTATCTATCTATCTATCTATCTATCTATCTATCTATCTATCTATAATATAGTGCCTTATCTATCTATCTATCTATCTATCTATCTATCTATCTATCTATCTATCTATCTATCTATCTATCTATCTATCTATCTATCTATCTATCTATCTACTGCCTTTCACATCTATCTATCTAGTGCCTTTCACATCTATCTATCTATCTATCTATCTATCTATCTATCTATCTATCTATCTATCTATCTATCTATCTATCTATCTATCTATCTATCTATCTATCTATCATATAATGCCTTATCTATCTATCTATCTATCTATCTATCTATCTATCTATCTATCTATCTATCTATCTATCTATCTATCTATCTATCCTATCTATCTATCTATCATATAATGCCTTATCTATCTATCTATCTATCTATCTATCTATCTATCTATCTATCTATCTATCTATCTATCTATCTATCTATCTAGTGCCTTTCACATCTATCTATCTATCTATCTATCTATCTATCTATCTATCTATCTATCTATCTATCTATCTATCTATCTATCTATCTATCTATCTATCTATCTATCATATAATGCCTTATCTATCTATCTATCTATCTATCTATCTATCTATCTATCTATCTATCTATCTATCTATCTATCTATCTATCTATCTATCTATCTATCTATCATATAATGCCTTATCTATCTATCTATCTATCTATCTATCTATCTATCTATCTATCTATCTATCTATCTATCTATCTATCTATCTATCTGTCTGTCTATCTATCTATCTATCTATCTATCTATCTATCTATCTATCTATCTATCTATCTATCTATCATATAATGCCTTATCTATCTATCTATCTATCTATCTATCTATCTATCTATCTATCTATCTATCTATCTATCTATCTATCTATCTATCTATCATATAATGCCTTATCTATCTATCTATCTATCTATCTATCTATCTATCTATCTATCTATCTATCTATCTATCTATCTATCTATAATATAGTGCCTTATCTATCTATCTATCTATCTATCTATCTATCTATCTATCTATCTATCTATCTATCTATCTATCTATCTATCTATCTACTGCCTTTCACATCTATCTATCTAGTGCCTTTCACATCTATCTATCTATCTATCTATCTATCTATCTATCTATCTATCTATCTATCTATCTATCTATCTATCTATCTATCTATCTATCTATCATATAATGCCTTATCTATCTATCTATCTATCTATCTATCTATCTATCTATCTATCTATCTATCTATCTATCTATCTATCTATCTATCTATCTATCTATCTATCTATCATATAATGCCTTATCTATCTATCTATCTATCTATCTATCTATCTATCTATCTATCTATCTATCTATCTATCTATCTATCTATCTAGTGCCTTTCACATCTATCTATCTATCTATCTATCTATCTATCTATCTATCTATCTATCTATCTATCTATCTATCTATCTATCTATCTATCTATCTATCTATCATATAATGCCTTATCTATCTATCTATCTATCTATCTATCTATCTATCTATCTATCTATCTATCTATCTATCTATCTATCTATCATATAATGCCTTATCTATCTATCTATCTATCTATCTATCTATCTATCTATCTATCTATCTATCTATCTATCTATCTATCTATCTATAATATAGTGCCTTATCTATCTATCTATCTATCTATCTATCTATCTATCTATCTATCTATCTATCTATCTATCTATCTATCTATCTATCTATCTATCTACTGCCTTTCACATCTATCTATCTAGTGCCTTTCACATCTATCTATCTATCTATCTATCTATCTATCTATCTATCTATCTATCTATCTATCTATCTATCTATCTATCTATCTATCTATCTATCTATCATATAATGCCTTATCTATCTATCTATCTATCTATCTATCTATCTATCTATCTATCTATCTATCTATCTATCTATCTATCTATCTATCTATCTATCTATCATATAATGCCTTATCTATCTATCTATCTATCTATCTATCTATCTATCTATCTATCTATCTATCTATCTATCTATCTATCTATCTATCTATCTATCTAGTGCCTTTCACATCTATCTATCTATCTATCTATCTATCTATCTATCTATCTATCTATCTATCTATCTATCATATAATGCCTTATCTATCTATCTATCTATCTATCTATCTATCTATCTATCTATCTATCTATCTATCTATCTATCTATCTATCTATCTATCTATCATATAATGCCTTATCTATCTATCTATCTATCTATCTATCTATCTATCTATCTATCTATCTATCTATCTATCTATCTATCTATCTATCTATCTATCTGTCTGTCTATCTATCTATCTATCTATCTATCTATCTATCTATCTATCTATCTATCTATCTATCTATCTATCATATAATGCCTTATCTATCTATCTATCTATCTATCTATCTATCTATCTATCTATCTATCTATCTATCTATCATATAATGCCTTATCTATCTATCTATCTATCTATCTATCTATCTATCTATCTATCTATCTATCTATCTATCTATCTATCTATCTATCTATCTATCTATCTATCTATAATATAGTGCCTTATCTATCTATCTATCTATCTATCTATCTATCTATCTATCTATCTATCTATCTATCTATCTATCTATCTATCTATCTAGTGCCTTTCACATCTATCTATCTAGTGCCTTTCACATCTATCTATCTATCTATCTATCTATCTATCTATCTATCTATCTATCTATCTATCTATCTATCTATCTATCTATCTATCTATCTATCTATCATATAATGCCTTATCTATCTATCTATCTATCTATCTATCTATCTATCTATCTATCTATCTATCTATCTATCTATCATATAATGCCTTATCTATCTATCTATCTATCTATCTATCTATCTATCTATCTATCTATCTATCTATCTATCTATCTATCTATCTATCTAGTGCCTTTCACATCTATCTATCTAGTGCCTTTCACATCTATCTATCTATCTATCTATCTATCTATCTATCTATCTATCTATCTATCTATCTATCTATCTATCTATCTATCTATCTATCTATCTAGTGCCTTTCACATCTATCTATCTATCTATCTATCTATCTATCTATCTATCTATCTATCTATCTATCTATCTATCTATCTATCTATCTATCTATCTATCTATCTATCT
Source organism: Erpetoichthys calabaricus (assembly GCF_900747795.2). Taxonomy (NCBI): domain Eukaryota; kingdom Metazoa; phylum Chordata; class Cladistia; order Polypteriformes; family Polypteridae; genus Erpetoichthys; species Erpetoichthys calabaricus. Next base: position 89,334,293 of record NC_041409.2, on the reverse strand, counting down.
ATCATATAATGCCTTATCTATCTATCTATCTATCTATCTATCTATCTATCTATCTATCTATCTATCTATCTATCTATCTATCTATCTATCTATCTATCTATCATATAATGCCTTATCTATCTATCTATCTATCTATCTATCTATCTATCTATCTATCTATCTATCTATCTATCTATCTATCTATCTATCTATCTATCTATCTATCTATCTATCTATCTATCTATCTATCTATCTATCTAGAAACATCTGACAAAAAGATCTAAAAACACAGAAGCAGCAAACTTGGTGAAAGCCAACACTTGGGTCACTCTCAAAATGTTTGGCCACAACTGTAGTTAAGTCCTCATTTTATGGCTTTCTTCAGGAGAGGCCGCTTGCCTGTCTCAATATGGCTGCCGTGTTGGGCTTCTCAGTGTGGTCTTCATTTCACTCCATGGTGTGTGAGATGCTCCTTCATCATGATGGTTAGAGAGAGATAGGGAGAGGTAAAGCAACTGATTTTGAAGTTGGGACGTTGTGTGAAACGTAAATAAAAACAGAATGCAATGATTTGCAAATCCTTTTCAACCTATATTCAATTGAATACAGTACAAAGACAAGATATCGAATGTTCAAACTGATAAACTTTATGGTTGTTTTGCAAATCTTCACTCGTTTTGAATTTGATGCCTGCAACACGTTCCAGAAAAGCTGGGACAGGGTCATGGTTACCACGGTGTTATATCACCTTTCCTTTTAACAACACTCAATAAGCGTTTGGGAACTGAGGACACTAATTGTTGAAGCTGTGGAGGTGAAGTTCTTTCCCATTCTTGCTTGATGTACAACTTCAGTTGCTCAACAGTCCGGGGTCTCCGTTGTCGTATTTTGTGCTTCATAATGCACCACACAGGTGTGGACTGCAGGCATGCCAGTCAAGTACCCGCACTCTGTTGTAACACATGCAGAATGTGGCTTCGCATTGTCCTGCTGAAATAAGCAGGGATGTCCCTGAAAAAGACGTCGCTTGGATGGCAGCATATGTTGCTCCAAAACCTGTATGTACCTTTCAGCATTAATGGTGCCTTCACAGATGTGCAAGTTACCCATGCCATGGGCACTAACACACCCCCATACCATCACAGATGCTGGCTTTTGAACTTTGCGCTGATAACAATCCAGATGGTCCTTTTTGGCCCGGAGGACACGACATCCATGATTTCCAAAAACAATTTGAAATGTGGACTCGTCAGACCACGGCACACTTTTCCACTTTGTGTCAGTCCATCTCAGATGAGCCGGCGGCATTTCTGGGTGTTGTTGATATATGGCTTTCACTTTGCATGGTAGAGTTTTAACTTGCACTTGTAGATGTAGCGATGAACTATATTAACTGACAATGGTTTTCTGAAGTATTCCTGAGCCCACGTGGTAATATCCTTTACAGAATGATGTCAGTTTTTAATGCAGTGCCGCCTGAGGGATCGAAGGTCACGGGCATCCAGTGTTGGTATTTGGCCATGCCGCTTACGTGCAGAGATTTCTCTGAATCTTTTGATGATGTTATGGACAGTAGATGATGAAATCCCTAGATTCCTTGCAATTGTATGTTGAGAAACGTTGTTCTTAAACTGCTGGACTATTTGCCCACACAGTTGTTCACAAAGTGGTGAACCTCGCCCCATCCTTGCTTGTGAACGACTGAGCCTTTTGGGGATGCTCTTTTTATACCCAATCATGACAAACACCTGTTTCCAATTAACCTGTTTACCTGTGGAATGTCCACAACAGGTGTTTTCTGAACATTCCTCGACTTTCCCAGAATTTTGCTGCCCCTGTCCCAGCTTTTTTGGAACGTGTTGCAGGCATCAAATTCAAAACGAGTGAAGATTTGCTAAACAACAATAAAGTTTATCAGTTTGAACATTCGATATCTTGTCTTCGTAGTGTATTCAATTAAAAAGGATTTGCAAATCATTGTATTCTGTTTTTATTTACGTTTCACACAATGTCCCAACTTCATTGGAATTGGGGTTGTATACACCTTGTCCAAACCCTTACACCAATAGGGTGTCGTGCTACAGAATGGCCTCTGATTCAAACCAATCCCAAACAGCCATACTTCAGACCAATGGGGGCACGCAATATGTTTCCACACCTGCTCCCCAAAACCATTTGTTGAGCTAATGCTTGCCAGCTCGGTAGTCTGACTTTCCTGTGGGGGTTGATTGAGAGAGTCCAGCAGAGAATCACTGGCCAAACTGGTTTTAGGCACGTCCTGAACCATTGCTGTTCTTATCAATGATTGTGGAGACTGGCTCGGACACAGACAGGCAGACACGCTCATGTCACCCAACACACGTTTATTTACAATACCTATTATTTACAAGTGCCACAAACCCCAATCTTCACCAAAGTCCAGGCCAACCACTCTGCCTCTTCGGACCGCCTCCTTCTCTCGTTCTTGCACCTTGTCCTGCTTCCACCCGACTCCAGCCTCGAATGAAGGGAGGCGGCCCCTTTTATCCGTACCCGAATGTGCTCCAGGTGTGCACCGGCAATTCCCGTGGACACGCCCCAGTGTGGCGGAAATGCCAGCTGTCCTCCCGGAAGCACTCCGGGTGTTCTCTCTCTTCTTCCCCCCAGCACTTCCTGGTGTGGCGGAAGTACTGGAGTCCGGGGTCCTTCAGGCAGGGGGTGACCATAGGCCCCTACAGGGTTGGGCTTCCAAGCCCTGTACCCGTGGCCCCCAATAAAACCAGGGCAGATGCCCCCTCGCGGTCTGGAGGAGGAATGAGCCCTCCTCCTGTCTTCCTGGGCGTCCCGGCCGGGCATGAGCCCCGTCCGGGTGCCACAGATATAACATTAACATTACATTGCTCTGTCTAAGTTACATAATACATAATATTTATCAACTTATATACAAAATTTCACAACACAACAGGTGGCGTTTCACTTTCCCAGGTCTGTGTGGTCCAACCAAAATTTTCCTTCCAAAAATGTCACCGCGTGGATGAGGTATCAAGACGGCGTAGGTATTAGTAAAGCAAAAGATCTTGATGGACTTGAATGTCCCCTGCGGGTTCATTGCACTTCATACCTTATTGTCCTGCTTGGTGGGATTATCTCAATTCACTATGGAGAAGTTCCATTACTTCCTAGGTCTTGTATTTGCCTTGCTTTTCACGTTTGATGCTCTTGAAATGACAAACCCATAGCATGTCCTCCTGGGAGCAGTTAACAAAGTAAAGAATGAATCATCTTTCATTTTCTCTGACTTGAATTATTCACTTTTTTTTTCTGCTGTACGTACCGTTCAGCACGGTTAGGCCTCCAATACTTTTAATTTAGTTGTCTATTCTAATTTGGCATTGTTCTGCAGAATCTGTCATTTGCTTTCTGCTGCTAATAATTGATGGCTTTTTATTTTATTGAAGAACCGTTCTGTGAAGGGCTTTGCAGTTTTGACCAAGTACTGGATTAATTGGGTCTTTGAAGGCCAAGCTTTGTACATCACTGATTCGTTTTATTGAGAGACACTCAGCCGTGTTAATAAGATGCCCCACCGTCATGCCAGCGCTGGCCTTTTTCACACTGGTATCTGAGGAAGTCAGATGAGTTTATGGGTTTCACTCCAGGTGATCTCAACTACGCGTTCTTCTGAGAAGACGGAATAGCATGAATTCAGAAAGCATTGAGACCCTTTCACTTGCTGCACACTTTATTGTGTTGTCGATTTAACTTGACTGCGGTGGGCTGGCCCCCTGCCCGGGGTTTGTATTCTGCCTTGCGCCCTGTGTTGGCTGGGATTGGCTCCAGCAGACCCCCATGACCCTATAATTAGGATATAGCGGGTTGAATAATGGATGGATGGATGGATTTAACTTGAAATGGATACTTTTGCCATTTTTGCCCATCGATCTCCACTCAATAACCCATAATGACAAAGTGAAGAGTGGTGTGTTTTCGGAAAGGTTTGCAAATTTAGTAAAAATTAAAAACTGAAATCTCACCTCCCTAGAAGTATTCAGACCCTTAGCTGTGATACTCCAGATTTGGTCAGGTGTGGCGTGTTTGCTTTGAGATGTTTCTAGAACTTGATTAGAGTCCTCCTGTGACAAGTTGAACTGACTGGAAAGGCACACAAGTGTACCTGTGTCTAGAAGGTCACTCAGCATATCAGGACAAAAACCAAGCCATGAAGTCCATGGAACTGTCTGTGGACCTCAAACTGTGGGGAGGCAGAGATCAGGGCAAGGGGATACAAACATTTCTAAAGCTTTGAGTGGTCCCAGAAGCACAAGTGGCCTCAAGAACTGTGAAATGGAAGAAGTTTGGAACCACCAGGACTCTTCTTAGAGTTGGACATTAAGGCCAAACTAACTACCTGGGAATGAAGGGCCTTGGCCTGGGAGGTGAACAAGAACCCAGTGATCACTGCAACAGGGCTTCAGAAGGCCTCTGCTGAATAGGTAGGAGGACCATCTCTGCAGCACTCCATCAATCTTCGCGTTATGACAGAGTTGCCTGATGGAATCCACTCTTGAATAAAATGCGTGTGACAGTTTGAAGGAATCTGAGAGCCGGAGGAGAAAGATTCTCTGTTCTGATGAGACAAAGTTTGAACTCTTTCGGCAGAACTCCAAGAACTATGTCTGATGAAGACCAGGCACTGCTCGTCACCTGCCTAATATTGAAGGATTGTACTATGGGGACACTTCTCATCATCAGGGACAGGCAGACTGTTTGGAACTGAGGGAAGGATGAATGTAACAAAATGCACAAAGGGCCTTGAAGAAAACTTACTTCAGAGTGGACGTCACCTCAGACTGGGGTGAGCGTTCATCTTTCATAGATAGATAGATCCTGACGTCACACTCCCCCCTACCCACGGCCCGCAGCCACTGTCTCATATTTTAGCAAATAAGTCACTCCTACAAGCAAACTCTGATTCTTAGCACAATGAGAGAAGTCGCAAAATCAACCGGAATGTTCAAGCAAGTTCTAGAAAAAAAACTATCTAAATCCATGAAGTAGTTCTGTCATGAAAAGTGGACAGACAGATAGATAGATAGATAGATAGATAGATAGATAGATAGATAGATAGATAGATAGATAGATAGATAGATAGATAGATAGATAGATAGATAGATAGATAGATAGATAGATAGATAGATAGATAGATAGATACTTTATTAATCCCTAGGGGAAATTCACATACTCCAGCAGCAGCATACTGATAAAGAACAATATTAAATTAAAGAGTGATAACAATGCAGGTATACAGACAGACAATAACTTTGTTAACTTTGTTAACTTTGTTAACGTTTACCCCCCCCCCCCCCCGGGTGAAACTGAAGAGTCACATAGTGTGGTGGAGGAACGATCTCCTCAGTCTGTCAGTGGAGCAGGATGGTGACAGCAGTCTGTCGCTGAAGCTGCTCCTCTGTCTGGAGATGATCCTGTTCAGTGGATGCAGTGGATTTTCCATGATTGACAGGAGTCTGCTCAGCGCCCGTTGCTCTGCCACAGATGTCAAACTGTCCAGCTCTGTGCCTACAATAGAGCCTGCCTTCCTCACCAGTTTGTCCAGGTGTGAGGAGTCCTTCTTCTTAATGCTGCCTCCCCAGCACACCACTGCGTAGAAGAGGGCGCTCGCCACAACCGTCTGATAGAACATCTGCAGCATCTTATTGCAGATGTTGAAGGACGCCAGCCTTCTAAGGAAGTATAGTCGGATCTGTCCTCTCTTGCACAGAGCATCAGTATTGGCAGTCCAGTCCAATTTATCATCCAGCTGCACTCCCAGGTATTTATAGGTCTGTACCCTCTGCGCACAGTCACCTCTGATGATCACGGGGTCCGTGAGGGGCCTGGGTCTCCAAAAATCCACCACCAGCTCCTTGGTTTTGCTGGTGTTCAGGTGTAGGTGGTTTGAGTCGCACAATTTAACAAAGTCCTTGATTAGGTCCCTATACTCCTCCTCCTGCCCACTCCTGATGCAGCCCACGATAGCAGTGTCGTCAGCGAACTTTTGCACGTGGCAGGACTCTGAGTTGTATTGGAAGTCCGATGTATATAGGCTGTACAGAACCGGAGAAAGTACAGTCCCTTGTGGCGCTCCTGTGTTGCTGACCACAATGTCAGACCTGCAGTTCCCGAGACGCACATACCGAGGTCTGTCTTTAAGATTATTTATGAATCTACTCCCATCTCTGTCAGCTTGTCCCTAAGGAGCAGAGGTTGGATTGTGTTGAAGGCACTAGAGAAGTCCAGAAACATAATTCTTACTGCACCACTGCCTCTGTCCAAGTGGGAGAGGGATCGGTGTAGCATGTAGATGATGGCATCCTCCGCTCCCACCTTTTCCTGGTATGCGAACTACAGAGGGTCGAGGGCGTGGCAGACCTGTGGCCTCAGGTGGTGAAGCAGCAGCCTCTCCATGGTCTTCATCACATGTGACGTCAGAGCGACAGTCTGGAAGTCATTCAGCTCACTAGGACGTGATACCTTTGGGACTGGGGTGATGCAAGATGTTTTCCAAAGCCTCGGGACTCTCCCCTGTTCCAGGCTCAGGTTGAAGATGCGCTGTAGAGGACCCCCCACCTTCAGCGCACAGACCTTCAGCAGTCAACACGACAATGACCTGAAGCATACAGCCATGACGATGCTAGAGTGACTTCAGGACAAGTCGTGTCCTTGAGTGGCCCAACCAAAGTCCAGACTTAAACCCCATAGAGAGAGACCTGGAGATGGCGGTCTACAGACATTTCCCTTTCATTTTAACAGAACTTGAGTGGATCGGCCAGGAAGTATGGAATAAACTGCTCAGATCCAAAGCTTAAAGGGTCTTACCCAGAAGACTGAAATTGCTAGCAAAGGGGCTTCTACAAAGTACTGAATTAAGGGCCCTGCCCAGGGTTTGTTTCCTGCCTTGCGCCCTGTATTGGCCCGGATTGGCTCCTGTAGACCCCTGTGACCCTGTAGATAGGATTTAGTGGTGTAGCAGTAGAAGCGTTGCTCCGCCTCTTGAACCCTCAGGTACCACTCTAAACGCCAGGTAAAAGTACAATTCTTTTTTATTGTACTATAACACAGTGCACTAAGCACCCTCCACTCCACACTATTCATAAATTCTCAATAATACAATCACAAACAATACTCTGTCCTCCTCGCCCAGACACTTCGCTCTCCTACCTCCCAGCTCAGCTCAGTGTACTGGGCTTCCCAGAGTCCTTTTATACACCCTGACCCGGAGGTGTTCCTGCCCAATCAGTCCACAGTTCCTTATTCCTTCCGGGTCAGGGTAAACAGTCCTTTTCTTCAACCCGGGAGCACGTCGTATCTTCCTGTCACGTGACCATGACGTACTCCCGGGTTATAGGGCACATAAGAGCCTCCGAGTCCTCCTACAGCGACTCCTGGTGGCCCCCAAGGTATCCAGCAGGGCTCTGCGTATAAAAACTACATAGTCCATGAGTCCCTGCTGGAACTCGGGGCACGTCCACGCTGTCCGGAGAGCTCCTCCTGGCGGCCTGGGGGTGATGACTGGAGTAAGAAGCCGGCAATCCACCACAGCGGGTTGCATAATGGATGGATGAATACTGATATGGAGGAGAGATTTCAGGTTTTGATTTTTTAATAAAGTTTCAAATCTTTCTGAAAATGTTTTTCACTCATATATAAGTGGAAGGGAATTCTTTTAGTTATGGCAATCGTGCATTAAAAATACATGATATTCAATATGGTGTCCCGCAGGGATCAATTTTAGAGCCATTATTATTTTCACTCTACATGCTTCAATTTCAAAATATAATGTAAATTACCATAGTTATGCCGATGACGCTATTTATCCATTGCGCCTGATGACCCAGGGGCTCTAAGCCCTTTGATCCCGTGCCTTACTAGTATACCAGAATAGATGAGTATGAATTTACTGAAGTTAAACAAGGAAAAAACAGAATTGTTCATTATTGGCAGCAATAAACAAAGTGAGAATCTTAGAAACAAAATTAATCGTCTGGCCCTTCGAATCAAACCAGAGGTTAAGAATTTAGGTGTCATTATTAACTCTGACCTTAATTTCGGATCCCATATTAGTAATATTACTGCTTTCTTCAACCTAAGGAAACATTGCAAGGGTGCGAGCTCTTGAAACATTTAAAGATGCTGAAAAATGAATACAGGCCTTTGTATTTAGCCGACTAGATTGCTGCAATGCTCTCCTATCAGGACCACCTACAAAGGACGTAAATCAGCAACAGCTCGTCCAGAATGCAGAAGCAAGAATTTTAACAAAAAGGAAAAAATATGAGCGTATACCCCCCATACTAAAATCTTTACGTTGGCTGCCAGTGTCCTTTAGAGGCGATTTTAAACTAATTCGACTTATATATAAGGCTTTACTCCATCTTGCCCTTACCCCCCGTCTCAGAATGCCTGTTTCCTTCTGTACGAAATCGCAATCTTAGATCTGTAAATTCTGGTTTGCTTGTTTTTCCAAGATCTAAGCTTCAAAGAACTGGCGAGGCAGCTTTCAGTTCTTATGCACCTAAAATTTGGAATTATTTGCCAATAGAAATATGCCAGGCTAATTCTGCGGAACGTTTAAAAAAACTTATAAAAACCCTTTTCCAATAATTATATCATAATATAGTGATCTGATTATAAGCTCAGCTCCTTGACACATTAATAAGTACCCAGCATCAATCCTTTGCTTTTTGAAAGTTTTTGTCTGCCATCCTGAGTGGTGGCGCTATGTGCCACCCACACCTGCTCAAAGCACTCTATTCTGCAGTCACCTGGGGTGCTGGATGAGGACTTGGCAACCTTCACTGACGGCTGTATCAACCGTGCCCAGAGGAGGGTGGGCGACCAGCTGGCTGAGGTCATTCTGACTTTCATGATGCAGAAACTGATTACCATCAGGCCTCACTACTTGATTTGCTCGTTTCTGTCTTCCGACTGTGGCTCTCCATGGGTTTCTTTTTCTCCTCTGGCCCATCGTAGGAGCTTTTTGTTTTCCTCTCCTCCGTCTCAGCTGGTCAGACACATTCAGGAATCTCCATCTGCATCCTAAACCAACGCTCTATGGACTTCTTTAGTTGCTTTTGCATCTTTTCATTAACTTTAATAACATCAAACTGTTTCTACTCAATGGGTTGCCATGTACATACATCTAGGTAAAGTGTAGCTATATATATACTGTATATATTTATTTTTAAATCTATTAATTAGATCTGGGTGTTCTATTGTCTGCTTTAAGGTATAAATATTTTAATTAGAAAGCCTTTTTCTGATAAGAGTGAAGGGATGTTTTCCACTTTAGTGGTTACATTTTGCTTAACAATACCTGCTTTATTTTATATTTAGTATACTTACGTCCGGGCGGCACGGTGGCGCAGTGGGTAGAGCTGGTGCCTCGCAGTTGGGAGACCTGGGTTCGTTTCCCGGGTCCTCCCTGTGTGGAGTTTGCATGTTCTCCCCGTGTCTACATGGGTTTCCTCCCACAGTCCAAAGACATGCAGGTTAGGTGCATTGGCAATATTGTCCCTAGTGTGTGTGTGTGTGTGTGTGTGCCCTGCGGTGGGCAGGGGCCCTGCCCGGGGTTTGTTTCCTGCCTTGCACCCTGTGTTGTGCATGTTGATTGTGGTTATTTCTGTTGATTAATTCATGCTTTTTTACTTAGAGTCAGAACAGGAGCTTATTCAGCTTATTCAGCTTCTGATCTGACTCTAACAGCGCCACAGTATAAATTCACACCCGATCTGACTCTGTTCGTTTTCAAATAATATTGCATTACTTCGACGATGTTTTCTGATGGGTACTATTCGCGTCATAAAATGATTTCATCAAAATGTCACATATATTTGTCTCTTTCATTTTTTAAAATGTGCGTTGATCACCGCCAGCATGTTGTAGCACACAGCAACTGGAACTGCATGTTCTTGCGCGCACTGAACGCAATCATCAGATTCAAATGTTAAGAGTTCACACACACGCAAGGATCATCTTTCTTACATTTACAACGTGTGTGCCTTTTACAATGTACTCACTTCTCTCTATGCTGTGGTTTCTATGACACACCTTGGGTGAGCTATAGCGCGTCTTTATGTGAAAACAGCAGTGTCAGATGGGGAGTGTATGATGATTGCATGTAGCGCTGAAGTTACTGCTCTTTACTATGCTTTCCTCTGCATGTCCTGGAGTACAAAAGAAACAGCAAACAGCAACATGTGCCTTGAGAATGGGAAAGGCGCTATATAAATAAAATGTATTATTATTATTATTATAACATGTGGGGACTGGCAAGATTGTGGGAAAAAAAAAAACCACGCGGTCGTATGTTTCGTGATACACTGCAGAGCTATAGCACGTCTTTATGTGAAAACAGCAGTGTCAGATGGGGTAGGGAAGGATCCTGAACGCGACTGAGAGAATGAAAAGTGAATAAAAAAAAAAACAAAAATAAAGCTAACCTTTACAAATATCATAAATTACACCGGCTGTTACAGACTGAAATCAAATGTATCTTTTTATTCTAAAATAGTAAAAATAGCAGCAGTTCACTTCTCAGAAGGCAGTTGAGCAGGATCGAACTCTTGATTCCCAGTCAGCAACTGATACGGTTGCGCCACGACGGCAGTCATAGTAAATGAGTGTCAATGTCGCACACTTTTTTCGGCAGTTATATTTTTGAATAAAAGCGCACTTGTTCTGTTCTATTTGTACCTTTCGTGAAAGTGTTTCTTTGATATTTGGACTTTAGGATTCATACATTATATAGTTTATGCCTACATTTTGTCATTTACTACTAGAATATGAAAAACATTTCTATTTTAAAAATGTGTTTTCACAGGTTACTGTAGAAACAGAACACACATGAAATGCGTGTGTTCCAAATAACGATCTATTATTTCCACTCTAAAACTCCAGATAATCAATCAAGGCATGCGCTGGGAGAAGTTCGTGCACGTTCTAAGTCGGTGAGGGGATGGAATAGTCTGCTGCTTGCAGGTTGTCTTTACCTGCACATTTAGAAAACAAAAGACGATGGCGGAGAGGTGCGAACGGATTTAAGAAGCAATTTAAGGTGGGACGGATCTACGAGTTTTTTCGTAGGCTCTGGTAATTCTAGTGTTAAAGCCGCCATCTTACCTCCACATCCTTACTCCTTCTTGTGCTCATCTCACAATTATTTCAATTACTTTTTGCAGCCAAGACTCATTAAACGGGTGGCTGCCCCAAACCGTTATGATGTCTTTGAGTCGTTTTTGTGACACTATACAAACTATCACGATCCCACCCCAGTTCCATTTACGCCAATATACAATAAACACAAATTCAACAATAACAAACCACTAACAAATCCATAGTCCATAAAAATGGCAACTGATGTATGAAATGATGGTGGTAGACAGTCCAGAGATCAGCTCGTTGTGTCTGAATGTAAAGATCAGTCCTACCGGTATGTCCTGAAGATGACGAATGATGGGATCAGGAGCACTCCTTTCTTCGAAGGTCGACACAGAATCCAAATCAGTCCTCACGCAGCAGGCAGACACCAGACAGTCCATACACAGGCGCAGGAGATAATCCAGGACCAGAACAAGAATTCACAGGTACTGAATGGGAAGGCAAACAGACAGGTAACTCCAGACACGAAACAACAAAAGACCTCTCTCTTCTCTGTATAACTGGCCTCTTTTAAAATCCGCGCCGGCCTCCTAATGCCATTATGCAGCTGATGAGCAGCGCCTGCTGTCCTCCAGACGTGACACTAATCTGGGTGTCATCAGACCAGTCTCACAGTCTCTCTAGTCCTTTAGGTGCCTTTTTGCAAACTCCAAACGGGCTTCGGTGTGTCTTTCACTGAGGCTTCAGTCTGGCTACTCTGTCATAAGGCCCAGATCAGGGGAGTTTTGTCCTTCTTGAAGTTTCTCCCATCTCCCCACAGCTTCTTTGTAGTGTGACCATCTGATTCTTGGTCACCTCCCTTACCAAGACTGTTCTCCCTTGATTGCTCAGTTTGGTCAGGTGGCCAACTTTATGAAGATTTCCAAACTTTTTTCATGTAAGACTTATGGAGGTCATGGAAGCCCTCAACATGGCAGATAATTCTCCGTCCCTCAACACAATCCCGTCTCTAAGCTCCTTCGACCTCAAGTGTGGGGCCTTCTACAGACAGGTGTGTGCCCATCCTAATCATGACCAGTCAAATGAGTTGGGGGCTCCAAAGGAGACATCGAAACATCTCAGTAGAATGGGATGCACCTGAGACAAATGTCAAGTGTCATAGCAAAGGGTCTGAATACTTATAAAATAACTCGGACGTGAGCGTCAGTCGGCTTTACGCCCTGGGAACCAAGTTACCTGAACTATTCTCTAATTTCAGTAATTATTTACCGCTCTGATGCTGATCTTTCTGATCATTAAATTGGTCATCACGAGAAGAATTGACAAGAAGAACTCATAATTCATTGCAGAATTACGTTATTTGAGGGTTCCTCTTGAGTTCCTCTTTCTCTCGCACAATTTGACTCAAAAAGTAATCAGCTAATCGTCATCTCATAACAGGCTTCAGTTTCGAGTTTGGGATTTTTCCGTCAGGCTGTTTTAGCTCTCGACCATCCTCGTGAAATCGTGACACACAGACACACACCCATCATCGAGACGTCGGTGTTTTCGATATCAGGGGACCCTAAAATTTTGAGATCCGTTGAAAAACGGATATCGAAATTTTTGCCGAATCCAACGCTTTCGCTCCCTCCCCCCTCCCTCCCTCCACCACGTTGTGGTGGGGGAGGGCACAAAGCAAATAAATCCTAAAATCCTGTTGTCACGTTTTCATTTTGGGATGTGATGAGGAAAACATCCATCCATCCATCCATTTTCCAAACTGCTGAATCCGAACACAGGGTCACGGGGGTCTGCTGGAGCCAATCCCAGCCAACACAGGGCACAAGGAAGGAACCAATCTCAGGCAGGGTGCCAGCCCACGCAGGAGAAAAACATGAATTTGAATGATTTTAGCATAAGGTTGTCACATCACAAAATGTGAAAAAGTGAAGAGTCTGAGTTCTTGCTGAAGGCACCGTAGGTTGATGGAGTCCAGTCATCCGTTATTTAAGTAAATTTAAATTTCCAACCTCAGTTTGCGTAGGAATAAAAAAAAAAAATTGATCTCCAGGAATAACGGAGGCAGGCGTCAATCTGCCCCCCCGGTGTGCTGTGATTATTATTCCGGCGAAACATGCAGCAGTTTTGAGATCACAAAGCAGAAGCCCATTTATTATGTGACAGGAGCGTTTCCCATTAACACGGGGCAGTGGGCTCTGCGGAGCTGGACACAAGCAGCATATCAAGCTGGAAGAATTCCAAGTGAAGGTTCAAAATTGAAAACCATGACAGGATATCAATGTGGACAGAAAAATGAAGGGTCACAGTTACTGAACCCCCGGGCGTAATAGCGTTATAGCAAACAATGCAGTGGGTGAGGTGAAGCAGAGACTAACCTGTCAACCTTCAGCTTTCCTTCAGGATATATAATATTTAGCTTCTCCGAACACAAGTGACAAGTGACAATTCAGTAAAAAGGAAGGGTGACACCCTTTATTCAAAGACAGAGGAAAAGGCAGGAACCGACCTTGGAAGAAGGGGTACCAGGCTTTTGCAGGGCATTGATAGAAGGTGGCAAGCTCAGTCCTGGACCGGACTGGACCTGTTATTGACAGTCTGCCATGGCCCATGCAGGATTTAGCGACAACAAGAAGATTTATTTCAATACCACACATCTTCCTAAGGATGTAGCTCAAAGTGTTTATAGTATGACAAACATAAAAACAAAAAAGAAAAGGAAAACATAGGAACGCGTAAGTGAAATGCCAGAAATAAATAGACGTGGATAAACCAATACAAACTTACCTAACAAAGTTAAACAGTGTGACCACTAGGGGGCATTGCAGCGCCCCAAAATCCCAAGGCACAACTTCACAACACGGTCCTGGGTTTGAATTAAAGGCATTTATTTCAGACAATACCTCCACAGGGTCTCGGTTTCCTTCCTTCTGGCACACACAACAAGCATTCAGCTCTTCCTCTTACACCTCCCATGCAATCTCATCCTCCTCCTCTCGACTCTGACCACCCAGTGGACAGAGGCAGCCCCTTTAATGCCTCCTTGCATTGTCAAGGAGGAATTACTCAGCGTGGCTCCCAGGCCTTCACTTCTAATCATGTGTCCCACACTCGCGCTTCCCTCTTTCACGTACATTCAAGAAAAGCCTGCTCTTCAGACTCTGTCTTTCTAAGGCGTCTTTCTCTCCTCCCCTTCGGTTTTATACTTCATGTCTTTGAGGGCCACTCTCTCAGCGTGGCTCCTGCACCTTCACTCCTTCTCACGTGTCCCACACTCGCGCTTCTTCCTCTCAAGTACATTCATGTAAAGCCTGTCTGCTCCTCAGACTTTATGATCCTGAGGTGCCTTTCCCTCCACCTGTCTGCTTTTATACTTCCCATCTTTGAGGGCGACTCTCTTAGTGTAGCTCCCACACCTTTACTCCTCATGTGTCCCACACTCACACTTCCCTCTCTCGAATGCGTTCCCATAAAGCCTGCTTCACAGACTCTGCCAATCTAAGTCTCCTTTCTCTCCTACTGTCCGCTTTTATACTTCCCATCTTTGAGGGCGACTCTCTCAGCATGGTTCCCAGGCCTTCACCCCACCTCACGTGTCTCACACTCACGCTTCCTTACAATAACGTAAAGCCTGCCTGCTCCTCAGACTCTATTGTTATTTTTGAGGTGCTTTTCTCTCCTCTACTTGCTGTCTCTTTGAAGGTGACTCTCTCAGCATGGCTACTACACCTTCACCCCTCCTCACGTGTCTCACACTCACGCTTCCTTCTCTCGAGTACATTCACGTAAAGCCTGCCTGCTCCTCAGACTTTATCATCCTGAAGTGCCTTTCTGGCCACCTGTCCACTTTTATACTTCCCGTCTTTGAGGGCGACTCTCACAGCGTAGCTCCTGCTCCTTCACTCTTCCTCAAGTACCCAACACTCACATTCACACTTTTCCTCTCTTGAATATGTTCCCATAAACCCTTCTTCACAGATTGTCATTCTGAGGTGCCTTACTCTCCCGACTCTCTCAGCATGCCCCTTCACTCCTGCTCATGTGTCCCACACTCACACCTCCTCTTTCGACCGTGTCACCAAAATGACCAATCACACTGAAGCCAGGGCGTTTTGAGGGACTGGACGTACACACACCGACCCTAGCATTTCATCATATAGTATGTACGGTTTCTAAACATTTTTGGGCCCCCCCCCCCCCCCAATGGGATGACACGCTGAAGAGCATCACGAAGCACATCTGTGGAAGATAGCTTATCCATTGCCGGGGCAGCCCCAGGCTCCCAGCGCTGCAGCGACTCATCGGCAAAAGCAAATCTGAGCCGACCGCAGTTGTGCTATAAGTGCCTGTCGTCGATGGGTGATACAAGGAATGTTATAACTGCAGGGAACAGGAATACTTGGCCACTAACCTGGCCACGACTCTGCCTGACTGCTGTGTCTGTGTGTAGGAGAGCGGCAGATCCCGCTACAATAAATAACCGGGCTGTTCATGTTTCAAACTGAATAAAGCTGACTTTGTTAAACCACTGAGACTCAGCCTCGTGTTGTGGGGTGCAAGACAAGGGACTCACATGTCACAAGTAGATCAGGTCTCTAGAGGGGAGTCCAATAATAAGGTCAGCTGCCCGGAAGTATAGAAAAAACGAAACAAAGCAAAAACTGCAAACAATGATTAAAACTTCAAGAACAGCCCAAAAAAATATGTCAGTAGATGGAGAGGAATGGTCGGCTATGCAGGCACCACTTATAATCAAATCAAATCAAAGTTTGTCACACACATGGTGCAAAGGTGAAATGATTAGTTACAGATGTTCAAGAAAAATATAAATCTTATTCTATAATATGTTACTGTGGCTGTTCGTTTGTCTGTCCAGGATTTTAAATCACTTGTAGCTCACAAACCGTTTGAACTATTGACTTGAAATTTGGTACACATGAACTACATGACGTCTACTATCCACTTTCGGGGTGATGATTTTTATTACCCTTTTTATTTTTATTTTATTTTATTTTCTTGTAGAATTTGGTGTGCTGGGGAAACAGCATAAAGAAGAGGGACGCCTCACACCTAGACAAACTGGTGAGGAAGGCAGGCTCTATTGTGGGCACGGAGCTGGACAGCTTGACATCCGTGGCAGAGCGACGGGCGCTGAGCAGACTCCTGTCAATCATGGAGAATCCACCGCATCCACTGAACAGGATCATCTCCAGACAGAGGAGCAGCTTCAGTGACAGACTGCTGTCTGTCCATATAGATAGATATGAAAGGCATACGGATAAAAAACAATATTAAATTAAAGAGTAATAACAATGCAGGTATACAGACAGACAATAACTTTGAATAATGTTAACGTTTACCCCCTCTGGTGGAATTGAAGAGTCACATAGTGTGGTGGAGGAACGATCTCCTCAGTCTGTCAGTGGAGCAGGACGGTGACAGCAGTCTGTCGCTGAAGCTGCTCCTCTGTCTGGAGATGATCCTGTTTAGTGGATGCAGTGGATTCTCCATGATTGACAGGAGTCTGCTCAGCGCCCGTCGCTCTGCCACAGATGTTAAACTGTCCAGCTCCATGCCAACAATAGAGCCTGCCTTCCTCACCAGTTTGTCCAGGCGTGAGGCGTCTTTCCTCTTTATGCTGCCTCCCCAGCACACCACTGCATAGAAGAGGGCGCTCGCCACAACTGTCTGATAGAACATCTGCAGCATCTTATTGCAGATGTTGAAGGACGCCAGCCTTCTAAGGAAGTATAGTCGGCTCTGTCCTTTCTTGCACAGTGCATCAGTATTGGCAGTCCAGTCTAATCTAATCTAATCTAATCTATTTTAATTCTATTTTAATTTTATTTTATTTTTTTATTTGCACTTCATGTTGTTACACTGTGGACCCTGAGCTTCGCAATTTTGTCTATCTGTATACTTGTATATGGTTGAGATGACACTAAGGTTGTTCATTCTGATGTCCCCCCTGGTTACGTCAACAGCATTCTAGATTCATTCATTAGAATATTAGCACTGAGTGAATCATTTCTGTTCCCGATGTCACACATGTATGCTTGGGAGAAGGCTGATGGGCTCAAATGATGTGATTTCTCAGCCGGACCAGCGGTTGGCGTTGTCATCTGATTCTTTCTCCTTTTGTCCCTCTGCAGACCAGCAGAAGAGCCTTACCAAGCACTGAGGCCACCACCCACCCGAGATGACGTCACTTCTGTGTCTCATAGATGACATCATCTACTCTTCCAGATACCACCTACAAAAGACATCACTTTCTCTTCCGGCCACCCTGCCCCATCTGCCTAACTGTTTCAGCCACATATACTGTATGTCTCAGTCTCACCCTCATTACCTCAGTTCAGATTTGTTTATTTTGTTGTTTCAGTATGCGGGGTGGCCGTCCCCAAACCTTTTTGCATCTCCTGCTGTTTCCTTATTACACTTAGTTAATAAATTTTAATCAAGATGGTGTAACTTATCTCCCTAGGCTGTGAATTCACCGCTGTTTTGTCTTGGTAGAGTTCTATATAACTGTACTTTCTCCTTTTGTATTCTTTATTGTGTAGCCTTTATCATAATCCCTCAAATCTTACAGACTTTGCACTGTGTGCAGATGGTGCAGACCTATAAATACCTGGGAGTGCAGCTGGATGATAAATTGGACTGGATTGCCAATACTGATGCTCTGTGTAAGAAAGGACAGAGCCGGTTATACTACCTTAGAAGGCTGGCGTCCTTCAACATCTGCAATAAGATGCTGCAGATGTTCTATCAGACAGTTGTGGTGAGTGCCCTCTTCTACGCGGTGGTGTGCTGGGGAGGCAGCATTAAGAGGAAAGACGCCTCACGCCTGGACAAACTGGTGAGGAAGTCAGGCTCTATTGTAGGCACGGAGCTGGACAGTTTGACATCTGTGGCAGAGCGACGGGCGCTGAGCAGACTCCTGTCAATCATGGAGAATCCACTGCATCCACTGAACAGGATCATCTCCAGACAGAGGAGCAGCTTCAGCGACAGACTGCTGTCACCGTCCTGCTCCACTGACAGACTGAGGAGATCGTTCCTCCACCACACTATGCGACTCTTCAATTCTACCCCGGGGGGGTAAACGTTAACATTTAACATTATACATAGTTATTGTCTGTTTTTCACCTGCATTATTATTATTATCAATCTTTAATTTAATATTATTTATTGTATCAGTATACTGCTGCTGGATAATGTGAATTTCCCATTGGGATTAATAAAGTATCTATCTATCTATCTATCTATCTATCTATCTATCTATCTATCTATCTATCTATCTATCTATCTATCTATCTATCTATCTATCTATCTATCTACTGTATCTGTTTATCAGGTATTGTACTTTATGACTTCTCCCCACCTTCCCTTCTACATCTTTAACCTCAGGCAATTACATAGAGTAAAAGACAAGCAGGGGTTAAGTTACAACTTAAATAACGTATTATTGGTAATATTCAGAAAATAATAACAATAAGCAAAGTACAAGTAGATATTGGCGACCATACAACCTGATAAATGCTGATGTGTGGTTTCAGACTTGCAGTTACTTTAAATGTCTCTAGTTAAGTCCTCATTTTATGGCTTTCTTCAGGACAGGCCGCTTGCCTGTCTCAATATGGCCGGCGAGTTGCGCTTCTCAGTGTGGTCTTCTTTTCAGTTCATGGTGTGTGTGATGTTCCTTCATCATGATGGTGTGAGAGAGAGAGAGAGAGAGAGGGAGGGGTAAAGCAACCAAACTTATACATTCTTTGTCCAAATCCTTACACCAATAGGGTGTCATGCTACAGAATGGCCTCTGGTTCAAACCAGTCCCAAACAGCCATACTTCAGACCAATGGGGGCACACAATACCTTTTCACACCTGCCCCCCCCCCCCCCCCCCAAAATCATTTGTTGAGCTGATGCTTGCCAGCTTGGTAGTCAGGCTTTCCTGTGGGGGTTGATTGAGAGAGTCCAGCAGAGAATCACTGGCCAAACTGGTTTTAGGCACGTCCCCCCGACCCTGTCATGTAATTACAAAGACTCAGTCCTAAGGGGGGGGGGGTCTTAAACATCATACCATTGCTGATCTTATCAGTGATATAACACTCATATTACATTGCTCTGTCTAACCCTAACCCTAAGCATAACCCTAATAAAGACACACAACATATGTATCAACTTACAGTGCATCAGGAAAGAATTCCATTTTGGAATAAGGCTGTAACATAACAAAATGTGGAAAAAGTGATGCGCTGTGAATACTTTCCGGATGCACTGTATATAACAGGAAGATGTCTCTCATCAGTACACCAGACGTACTGATGATGGGTGCCATCCTGCTGTGATAGCATTTACAGTGCTGTGCAGAAGAGCTCATCTTAAGTTTTTGTCTTCACCCTTCAACAATGTCTCTGAAACACAAATTTGATGCAAGTGCTGGTGATACAGTAAAGAAGAGAAAAAACATGCATCCATCCATTTTCCAACTCGCTGAATTCGAACACAGGTTCACGGGGGTCTGCTGGAGCCAATCCCAGCCAACACGGGGCACAAGGCAGGAACCAATCCCGGGCAGGGTGCCAACCCACCACAGGACACACACACACACACTAGGGCCAATTTTGGATCGCCAATCCACCTGAAATGCATGTCTTTGGACTGTGGGAGGAAACCCACGCAGACACGGGGAGAACATGCAAACTCCACACAGGGAGGACCCGGGAAGCGAACCCAGACGGGTCTCCTAACTGTGAGGCAGCAGCGCTACCACTGCACCAAGAAAAACCATCACCATGGAAAATATTAGTAGAAATAATAAAAAGGTCAGAGAGAGGTGAAACTCCACCATTCATTGGCAGAGCACTTGGTTACAGCCGGTCAACAATAGAATTTATTAAAATAATGTACCTGCTCCAACAAACATACAAATTCAACTTAAGTACAAACCTACAGTCCCTATCTCGTATGTAACCCGGGGACTGCCTGTATACAAAATAGGTGAGGTTTCCAATTTTTGTAGTGTTTGCCGATTGGGGTAAATGTAATAAATATCACAACTTTTTTATGCTTCAACTCCCACCTCCGGCAGAACTTCGACCACATCCCGAGGGAGGTGGGGGACATTGAGTCCGAATGGGCCATGTTCCGTGCCTCTATTGTTGAGGCGGCTGACCGGAGCTGTGGCCGTAAGGTGGTCGGTGCCTGTCTTGGCGGCAATCCCCGAACCCGTTGGTGGACACCGGCGGTGAAGGATGCCGTCAAGCTGAAGAAGGAGTCCTACAGGACCCTTTTGTCCTGTGGGACCCCGGAGGCAGCTGATAGGTACCGGCAGGCCAAGCGGAATGCAGCTTTGGTGGTTGCTGAGGCAAAAACTCGGGCGTGGGAGGAGTTCGGGGAGGCCATGGAGAAAGACTTTCGGACGGCTTCGAGGAGATTCTGGTCCACCATCCGGCGTCTCAGGAAGGGGAAGCAGTGCAGTGTCAACACTGTATATGGTGGGGATGGTGCGCTGCTGACCTCGACTCGGGACGTTGTGGGTCGGTGGGGGGAGTACTTCGAAGACCTCCTCAATCCCATTAACATGCCTTCCAATGAGGAAGCAGAGCCTGGGGACTCAGAGGTGGGCTCCCCCATCTCTGGGACTGAGGTCACCGAGGTGGTCAAAAAACTCCTTGGTGGCAGGGCCCCAGGGGTGGATGAGATACACCCGGAGTTCCTCAAGGCTCTGGATGTTGTAGGGCTGTCTTGGTTGACACGCCTCTGCAACATCGCATGGACATCAGGGACAGTGCCTCTGGATTGGCAGACCGGGGTGGTGGTCCCCCTCTTTAAGAAGGGGGATCGGAGGGTGTGTTCCAACTACAGAGGGATCACACTCCTCAGCCTCCCTGGAAAAGTTTATTCAGGGGTCCTGGAGAGGAGGGTCCTTCGGATAGTCGAGCCTCGGATTCAGGATGAACAGTGTGGTTTTCGTCCTGGTCGCGGAACAGTGGACCAGCTCTATACCCTTAGCAGGGTCCTGGAGGGTGCATGGGAATTTGCCCAAACAGTCTACGTGTTTTGTGGACTTGGAAAAGGCATTCGACCATGTCGCTCGGGGAATCCTGTGGGGGGTACTCCGAGAGTATGGGGTACCGACCCCCCTGATAAGGGCTGTTCGGTCCCTGTACGATCGTTGCCAGAGCTTGGTCCGCATTGCCGGCAGTAAGTCGAACCCGTTTCCAGTGAGAGCTGGACTCCGCCAGGGCTGCCCTTTGTCACCGATTCTGTTCATAACTTTTATGGACAGAATTTCTAGGCGCAGCCAGGGCGTTGAGGGGGTCCGGTTTGGTGGGCTCAGGATTGGGTCACTGCTTTTTGCAGATGATGTTGTCCTGTTTGCTTCATCAGGCCGTGATCTTCAGCTCTCTCTGGATCGGTTCGCAGCCGAGTGTGAAGCGGCTGAGATGGGAATCAGCACCTCCAAATCTGAGACCATGGTCCTCAGCCAGAAAAGGGTGGAGTGCCCTCTCAGGGTTGGTAGCGAGATCCTGCCCAAGTGGAGGAGTTCAAGTATCTCGGGGTCTTGTTCACGAGTGAGGGAAGAATGGAGCGTGAGATCGACAGGCGGATCGGTGTGGCATCCGCAGTAATGCGGGCTCTGCATCGATCTGTCGTGGTGAAAAAGGAGCTGAGCCGCAAGGCGAAGCTCTCAATTTACCAGTCGATCTATGTTCCTACCCTCACCTATGGTCATGAGCTATGGGTAGTGACCGAAAGAACGAGATCGCGAATACAAGCGGCTGAAATGAGTTTCCTCCGCAGGGTGTCTGGGCTTTCCCTTAAAGATAGGGTGAGAAGCTCAGTCATCCGGGAGGGGCTCAGAGTAGAGCCGCTGCTCCTCCGCATCGAGAGGAGTCAGATGAGGTGGCTCGGGCATCTGATCAGGATGCCTCCTGGACGCCTCCCTGGTGAGGTGTTCCGGGCACGTCTAACCGGGAGGAGGCCCCGGGGAAGACCCAGGACACGTTGGAGGGACTATGTCTCTCGGCTGGCCTGGGAACGCCTCGGGATTCTCCCGGAAGAGCTAGAAGAAGTGGCCGGGGAGAGGGAAGTCTGGGCATCTCTGCTCAAGCTGCTGCCCCCGCGACCCGATCTCGGATAAGCGGGAGACAATGGATGGATGGATGGATTTTTTATACTGAACAGACCAAACGTAGAGTGCTTTTACTGATTTCAAGTTGCAATTTAACCTTAGGACATTGACTTTTTATTAAATGGAGTCTTTAAAAAGCCAAAAGGGGGCATGAGGTCTCCAAACATAAGCTAAGAAGTAGGCCAGGAACTTAACTAACCTGCCCAGAAGAGGCACACTTTAACCCAGCCAGACCCCCAAATGCAGTCAAAGTCAAAGTCAAAGTGAACTTTATCCATCCATCCATTTTTCAACCCGCTGAATCCGAACACAGGGTCACAGGGTCTGCTGGAGCCAATCCCAGCCAACACAGGGCACAAGGCAGGGAACCAATCCTGGGCAGGGTGCCAACCCACCGCAGGACACGAACTTTATTGTCATCTCAACCATATACAAGTATACAGATAGTCGAAATTGCGAAGCTCAAGGTCCACAGTGTAACAACATGAAGTGCAAATAAAAAATTAAAATTAAATTAAAAATAGAATTAAAATTTAAATTAAAATTAAAACATAAACAAGACAAGACATTGTGCAAAGACAAGACAAAGAAGTAGCAGCAATATCGATTTGTAAGATATGTAATATAATAAATAAATAATTAATAATAGATATAGATAATACAGAAATGATCAGTGTATGATAATAGTTGTTTAAGACGTGTAAACAATGACAGGTCAGAAGGTTTCACAGCAGAAGGATATCAAGAATGTGAAAATAGTTAAAGGTCAGTATGAGATTTTCAGTTCTTCTCTACCTGCACACTCGTCTTCACAGGACAGTGGCTCGCATGTATAAAAGTTCTGTTTTTGAGGTGGTTGAGGCCGTGTGGAAGGGCAGGGGGCAGCCTGGTGTTAAGGAGTCTGACAGCTTGGGGGTAAAAACTCTCCTGCAGCCTGGCAGATCTGGCTCTGATGTTTCAGTATCTTCTCTTGGATGGCAGAAGTGTGAAAAGTCCATGTGAGGGGTGTAAGGGGTCCTGCACAATGCTGCAGGCCTTGTGGACACTATGTTTGTAAAATATGTCCTGTAGTGAAGGGAGAGGCACCCCAATAATGTTCTCTGCTGTCTTCACTATTCTTTGCAGGCGCTTGCGGTTGGATATGTTGCAGTTGCCATACCAGACTGTGATGCTGCTGGTCAGAACACACTCAATGGTGTCTCTGTAGAACATGGTGAGGATGGAAGGGGGAAGACTTGCTCACTTCAGCCGCCTCAAGAAGTGTAGTCTCTGCTGGGCTTTCTTGATTAGTGATGAGGTGTTATGTGTCCATGTAAGTTCATCAGTTATGTGCACACCGAGGAACTCGGTAATCCTAACAGTCTCCACATCTAAACCGTTGATGCTGAGTGGGATGTGTGCAGGATGTGATTTTCTGAAGTCGACGATTATCTGTTTTGTCTTGTCGACATTGAGAGATAGATTGTTGTCTTCACACCATGCGGACAGCCGTTCCCACCTCATCTCTGTATGCTGCCTCATCATCCCTGCTTATCAGTCCCAGCACCGTCGTATCATCCACAAACCTGATGACGTGGTTGGTGTTGTGCGTGGCTGTGCAGTCGTGAGTCAGCAGGGTGAAGAGCAGTGTACTAAGCACGCAGCCCTGTGGTGTTCCAGTACTCAGTGTGATGATACTGGAAGTGTTGCAGCCCATCCGAACTGACTGGGGCCTCTCTGTCAAGAAGTCCAGGATCCAATTGCAGAAGGTGGTGTTCAGGCCCAACTTGCTCAGTTTTACAACCAGCTTTTGAGGGATGATTGTGTTGAAGGCAGAGCTAACGTCTATGAATAGCATCCTGACATCCAGATGTGTCAGGGAGAGGTGAAGGGCAGAGCATATGGCATCCTCAGTTGACCTGTTTGAGCGGTATGCCAACTGAAGAGGGTCCAGGGAGGCAGGGAGATTTGTCTTTATGTGTGACATGACTAACCTTTCGAAGCACTTCATTATGATTGGCGTGAGTGCAACTGGTCGGTAGTCATTCAAGCATGTCACTGATGACTTCTTCGGCACTGGTATGATGGTGGTCGACTTGAAACATGCTGGAACTGACGACTGGCTCAGAGATGTGTTGAAGATGTCTGTGAGGACACCAGCCAGTTGACTGGCACATTCTTTGAGCACACGACCAGGTATGTTGTCAGGTCCTGCAGCCTTGCGTGGATTGACTCTGGATAGAGTCCTCTTCACGTCATTTATGGAGAGACAGAGTGCCTGGTCAGTGGAGGGAGGTGTTGCTTTTCTCGCAGGCTCTATGTTTTGCGCCTCAAACCGTGCGGAGAAGTTGTTCAGCTCATCCGGAAGGGAGGCATCACCATCGCTGCTGTGTGGGTTGGGCTTGTAGTTTGTAATTCTCTGAACCCCCTGCCACATACGACATGTGTCTCTGGTGCTGCTGAAGTGTTTGTTAATCCTCTGCGCGTATGCCCACTTAGCTCTCCTTATAGCACGAGACAGGTTGGCTCAGGTCATCCTGAGGACGGCCTTGTCTCCAGATCTGAAGGCTGCATTTCTGATCTTGAGCAGCTTATGTACTTCTGTTGTCATCCAGGGCTTTTGGTTGGCTCTTGTGATAACATCCTTGGTAACAGTAACATCCTCTATGCATTTGGAGATATAGCCAGTCACAGACTCTGTGTACTCCTCCAGATTGATAGAGTCACCATTCATAGCAGCCTCTCTGAAAATGTCCCAGTCTGTCATTTCGAAGCAGTCAGAGCGGTCTCCAAATAAAGGGAGCTGGCAAAACAAACATGTGATGTTCACAATTCAGTCAAAAAAGGGTTTGCAAGAAGGAGGATGACTGCCAACACCTGACTTGTGAACAAAGCGAGCAACAAGGGATGTTAATAAATCAACAGTGTATTTATCGAAAAAAGATGAATACAGGGAAATTCTCAACAGAGACAAAAAGTGTTGCCTGAAAAGCAGTCCTATGGCCAACAAGTCCAACAACACAATCCGGAAATCAGCATCCTTAAGCAAGAAGTCCCCACTAGTAAACTAATAAATCCAACAAAAATAGCAAAACTCACAGAAGACTCCAGAAAAAAACTGAATGAGCCTTCTCAGCTCACTTGAAGAGCCAGAGGGCAGACTCAGGAGTGGTGATGTCATGGTGACCACGCCTCCCGAGGCTCCACCTACAAGCAACAAGGAATAAAACTCTATTTAATGTGGCTGTGCCCAAAGCCATAATAAACAAAGTCAACATACAGTATATAACATAACATATTGTGAGAGGTAGCCCGAACACCATCAGACAAACACTGGTAAGTTCTTAAAAACACACACGTTCCTTAAACACAATGTCCCCGCACACACACAGTGCTCCAGCACCAAGCACCCTTTGCCTCTCCTCGGCCGCCTTTCCTCCTCACTCCCGAGCGTTGCCTTCTTCCACCCGACATCCGGCTCTCTGATCGCAGGAAGGCGGTCCCCTTTTATCCCCACCCGGATGTGATCCAGATGCCTCCGATGAACTTCCGGTGGCACTTCCTAGTGTGGCGGAAGTGCCGCACGAGCACCCTGAAGCAATTCGGGTGACCCTGGAATTCCTTTCGTTTCCAGGACTCTAGAATTCTCCGGGCACCCCCTGGTAGTGACCACGGGCCCCAATAAGGTTGAGCTTCCAACTTAAGCTCAGTTCCCGTGGGCCCCATACTAACCAGGGCAGCCACCCTCTCATGGTCTGGGGGAGGTATAGTCCCTCACCCGGTCCATCCAGGCGTCCCGGCTGGGTATGACACCCAGTCTCCTGCCACAATGTGAAAGGTAATAATACAAAGACGCAATTAAACACTGTAATAGGATAAACCGGAGACTGTCAGAGTGTTGGGGCACCCGTAGGCAAACTCCGTATAGCTGAAACTGATTTCAAATCAAAATAAAATATGTCCATCCATCCATTTTCCAACCCACTGAAGCCAAACACAGGGTCATGGGGGTCTGCTGGAGCCAATCCTAGCCAACACAGGGCACAAGGCAGGAACCAATCCCGGGCAGGGTGCCAACCCACCACAGAAAATGAAATATGTGAAAAAGCAAAATCGTTGTCTTCTCAGACCGGACGTCTATTCAGACTGCACAAGAAGGTGGGTCTTCTGGTCATTTGGCAGCAGGGCAGGAAGAGACGGGTCCAGGTAGATGGACACCGGAAGCTGGCGGATCTTCTGGTCATTGGCAGTCAGACAGGAGAGGTGGCTGCAGGTGGACAGAAACTGGAAATGGTGGGCCTTCTGGTCATATGGCAGCCGGGCAGGAAGACACGGGTCCAAGTAGATGGACACCTGAAGTGACGATGCTGGAGGAGAGCTGTCAATCTTCTGGTCTACAGAGAAGAGGAACAGAGAGTGCCACCCTCAGGACTGTTGGAGAATTAGCATCACATAAGCCTTTAAACCCCATGCGCACACGCGTGACAACACATAAGCACACATTCATACATAACGGTTGTAAAGGTTAGATAGTATTGAAGAAGTCCATTTCCATCTAACGTCTAGATCCCCCCAAGACGCCCACACTTCCATTTGATCTCACATTCAGCTAAATGAATCTAAGTCCCTGAGGCTACAATCCCGTGAGGACCCCCATTCTGTCAGGACGCTAGCGGTGCACTGTGCTATTTACGCTATGCCACCCAGCCAGTGAGAGTCACGTCCATATTTTGGTGGTATCATCATTTTCCAGCACTTTTAAGCATAAGCCGAGCTCCCATTTTCTCCTAATAATGCATGGCTGTGGCTCAAAAGACTGAAAAAACAGAGAGGTAATCATTAGGTATTAGAGAAACGCTGTAATCGGGCGGCAGACATCCTCATGGCGCTGCCTAATTGTTCAAGCTACACTTCAACTGATGTTTTATCAGAAGGTAAACAGGTGGCACAAACGCAGGGCTATTTATTTAAGGCTAAACGAGTCCCCAGAGGTGGACCTGCTCAACACAAGATATCATTACTCATATTACAGCGAGAACATCTGCAAATGCAGCTTGCCAGGAGATGGCTGAATTATACAAGGGCCTCATCTGGTCATTTGGGGACACACGTGGCAGTTCCTGATTGATGGACGTGCTGCTTTATGCCAGCACGTGGAAGGTGGCAGGGGGGATTGAAGAAGGTGTGGAGCGCTGGGAGAGCAGTGATCTGGCTTGAATTGCTGTTATTTGGGAAGCTGGCATTCCTAGTCGGCATTGTCCATTGTCAGTCATTCTCTTACACGCAAAATTCTAAACAGGGTCCTGGGGGTCTGCTGGAGTCTATCACAACTAGCATGGGCAGGAACAAACCTTTGATAGGGTGCCAGTCCATCACAGGGCAAACACACACACACACACACACACGGACCCATTTAGGATTACCAATTCAACTAACCTGCATGTCTTTGGACTGTGCAAGGAAACTGGAGCAACTGGAGGAAACCCATGCAGACACGTGGGGCGTTAGGTTAGCTTGCAAACTACACACAGGGAGGACCCAGGATGTGAACCTTAGTCTCCTTACAGCACTACCATTGTCTAATGTGCCATTTTAAATCAAGGATACTGGCACTACTGGGCAGGCAGATGATATGGCAGGCTTCTTCTCCATAAGTTTTCATTACTTCTTAAATAACCCAGACAACAAAAAAATTCCTATGAGGAGAGCTGGGAAGTAATTACCCCAAACTGCAGGGATACCCCCACATGTACTGTAGGCTTCAAGAAGGAATTGGGCAGGGTTACCAGCACAAGTATGAGGGGCTGGTGGCCTGGTAGGAACTTCGACTCCTGTCAGCTCAGTGCGTCTTTCTCCTTCCATCTCCCCCAGACCCCCCATTAGGTCCTGCAAGCTGGCCAGAGACGCCAACAGCTGCGCAACCCCAAGGATCCCATCTCGTCTGCCTCCTTTGGCATCTGTCGGCATGCTCAGAGCCCGACTTCCTCATTTTCGTCTGCACTCAGTCGGTGTGTGCAGGACCTCCGTCTTCCTCCTCAGCATATTTGGGGTTTCTAGGAGGCTCCTCCTGTCGCCTCTCATGGCTGTTCACCCCGGAGTGCCATTCCCTTTGCTCTCTCATGGGTCACTGACAACTCTTGCTTCCATGTGTCATGATCTGGGGAGTCCTGAAAGCACAGGTACCAAAAACACTCGTGGGGGGAGAAAACACAGTCGAAACACCCTGACTAGAAACCCAAAGGGCCAAAACAAATCTTCCTAAAACAAAAGGTTTATTTTCAAACGGTTCTGAAATACACAAAGCTCCATTTAGGACAAGGATTTGCCTGAAAAAGCTAACAAACTTCCAATACAACAGCCAAAAATCGTGGTTGTAAAACGGAGCAGACATTCAAAAATAACAATAAACACAGCCTCAGCTTGATATCCGGAGATGAGGTCAAAAACAGAACAAGGGTTCAAAGTCACAAAGCAATAACAAAAGCACAGAATGCAAGAAAACACTCAACACACCCAAGAGCCTCCAGTGAAGTGCCAGGAACTATGGGAGGCCCTCCCTTAAATAGGGTGGAGGGCTCATCCTGGCAGTGATTGGCTGATGTGGCCCCGCCCCTTGGGGAAACCACCCACAAAACACAAGGGACATTACCTAGGCCACACCCCTTTCCCAACACACACACACACACACACACAATAAAAGGTACATTATAAACAAAGAGTGGCACGGTGGCGCAGTGGGTAGTGCTGCTGCCTCGCAGTTGGGAGATCTGTGGACCTGGGTTCGCTTCCCGGGTCTTCCCTGCGTGGAGTTTGCATGTTCTCCCCGTGTCTGCGTGGGTTTCCTCCCACAGTCCAAAGACATGCAGGTTAGGTGGATTGGCGATTCTAAATTGGCCCTAGTGTGTGCTTGGTGTGTGGGTGTGTTTGTGTGTGTCCTGTGGTGGGATGGCACCCTGCCCGGTATTGGTTCCTGCCTTGTGCCCTGGGATTGGCTCCAGCAGACCCCTGTGACCCTGTGTTCGGATTCAGTGGGTTGGAAAATGGATGGATGGATGGATATAAACAAAAGAAATATTAATACAAATAAATAATATCAAAATGAAACACAACTGGGAACACCAGCCAGGGGAAGATGCAGGCTCACTTCCGATTTTGCCTTTCTTTTCTTCCTTCTTTCCAATCTGAAACCCACTGTCTTGTTCAGGCTCCTTTATATTGTAATGAAAGGAAACAGAGACGATACACTCATAAAGGTTTGGGGGAATTCCCCAAATAGTATCAGATCGTCCAAGTAGTCTATTCAGACTAATAGATAGATAGATAGATAGATAGATAGATAGATAGATAGATAGATAGATAGATAGATAGATAGATAGATAGATAGATAGATAGATAGATAGATAGATAGATAGATACTTTATTAATCCCAAGGGGAAATTAACAATACAGTTAGGCTGAGACCCAATGGGACAGTGAAACCAAGAAATTATAGGACTTTTATACAGAAATGATGTATAAAATGAAATGATAGCGAAAATGAGCGACGGAGATGACGATGAAACCAGAAGTCGGAAGTGAAGTCATCGGTTTGGGATGGAAGTCGTTGCTGGGAGTGCAGAAGTGAGATCGTCTTGTGGAGGTTGAAGAGGACGTCAGTCTGGCAGTTTTCCTAAAGGTACGGTACTTAATCTTCTGGTTTTCTGCTGTATAAGGGAGAGAGGTACTAGTGCTGTTTCAAACCCGTTTTCCTCGTTCTGTCGTGCTTTGTTGAGCCTGTTGGCTGCTCCCTAATCGCGGGTGTGTGACAATATCCACCTATGGAAGTGGTACCCTAATTTACCTGCAAGCTGACCTCCACAACCAACACCACACATCTGCCCACCTCCTCAGCCACGCACGCACTCACACAGCCCAACTCACATTGCCATAGACCTCTGTTTCATCATGGAGGAGAACATGGACACCACACTGGCCAGCAATGGAATCAAACCCAGGAAGCTGGACCCATGAGGCTGCAATGTTTAGGTTGCACCACCACAATGTTATTCTACTTAGGTAAGATGACTTTTGCAAACATCTCTACATATAAAATGCTAAGGGTTGCACCTGTCTGTCACGTGATCGTTATGTGTAGACTACTGGGGCTACAACCTTGATCTTAGTCCCAATCAAAAGCTCATGAAGTGATTGAGGCTGGTGAAACACAACATGTGTCTGAAGGCAGCCCCTGAGGAGTTATTGGGGTTTGCATATTTCTTACAGTAAATCGCATAGGCAAACTGATGGAGAAGGTGACATGGAAGTGAGTGAAAGAAGAGCAGAAACATCTGCTGAGCGTGAAGCAAATTGCAGGAGCTGATTACATGATAGGAAGATAAATGACCACTGCGTCAGGTGTGTGTGGCATATCAACCACCTGGTGCTCGTGAACTGCTGGAGCTACAACCTTCATCTTGGTCTGAATTGAAAGCTCATGAAGTGATTGAGGCTGGTGAAGCACAACATGTGGCTGATGGCAACCCCCGAGGAGTTACCAGGGTTCACATCTTTCTTATGGCAAATTGCAAAGGCAAGCTAACAGAGAAGGTTGCAAGGCAGAGACAAAGAGAGAAGTGGCAACATCTGCTGGGCATGAAGCAAATTGTGGATGCCGATTACATGATAGGAAAAAGATGAAGGACACTCCCAGAGTCGACTCAACACTGAGTCTGAAGCAAATCACAGATGAACAAGGAGAAGCATGGCACTGGCTGTGTGCAACTTGCTGGTAATCCCAAAATGTTGTTGCCAAGGGACCCCCCTGCAATGTTATGAGGGTTTGTGTCTTTTCTTATAGAAAAACTGCATGGGCTGACTGATTGAGAAGGTGATATGGCAGAGAGAAAAAGAAGAGTAGGAACATCTGCTGAGTGTGCAGCAAATTGCAGAAGCTGATTACATGATAGGAAGACGAATGACCACTGCATCAGGTATGTCTTTGTGTGTGTGTGTGTGTGGCGTATCAGCCTCCTAGTGCTTGTGAACTGTTGGAGCTACAACCTTCATCTTGGTCCAAATCAGAAGCTAGTGAAGTGATTGTGGCTAGTGAAGCACAACATGTAGCTGACGGCAACCCCTGAGGAGTTATCCGAGGTTCACATCTGTCTTAAAGCAAATTTTATAGGCAAACTGATGGAGAAGGTTGCAAGGCGGAGACAACAAGAGGATCGGCGACATTGTTGGGCATGAAGTAAATTGTGGAGGCTGATTATGTGATAGGAAGAAGAGGAAGGACAATCCCAGCGTCAACTCAACAGTGATTAACAAGACTAGCCTTGGCATCGGCTGTGTGCAACTTGCTCATAATCCTGAAATGTTGTTGCCAGGAGCCCCCCGCAAAGTCATGGGGTAGGGTTGTGTCTTTTCTTATGGAAAACTGCATAGGCTGACTGATCGAGAAGGTGACATGGCAGAGGGAAAAAAGAAGAGCAGGAACATCTGCTGAGCGTGAAGCAAATCGCGAAAGCCAATTTCATGATAGGAAGGTGTGTGTGGCGTATCATCCTGCTGGGACTGGACCTTGGATCTTGAGAGGACCAGATCCATGTGTTTTCTAGTAGATAAATAAAAATGGGCCCAGTGAAGTAGGGTCAGACATCCCCACTGGTCCTTATCATGCCCTCACCATGGAGATCTTTGGTTTGACTCATGTCCAAACAAAGGTTATTTTTCTTTGAGCTCTAAATACGGTAAGTCTGTCCCTTTGAACTTTACACGCTGAGTCCTGGAAAGACGTGCCAAATCTCCGCTGTAATCCAAGCACGCGGCTTTGAACAATGGCTGAGCTGCGCCAGCGTGTCACTGTCGGAGATTTATGGGGTGCAGCTGAATAAATTTCATCTCTCACTTTAGATGCCAACCTAGTCGTGCCCGTGCCCTTTGATCTCCAGTTATTAATAACTTTGCTCTTTTATTTCCCAGCCCTGGCATAAAAGAAGGTTTGTTTTCTTCTCAAATTTCCTCTTGTATTTTTTCCAAACCACAATTCCTGCCCCCCCAACCACCCCTTGCTCTCAGCCAAGGACCAATCAAAAGCCACCAGTCGGTTCCTTACATGACTGAAGCCGACTCCAAAGTAATGAAACGAAAGTGACGAATGTTGTCAGTGGGTGACCTTAGCCGGACTTACTCAGAGGGGTTCAATTCTGCCTTCGAGCCTCTGGATGATTGGCTTCACTTTGATTGAACCCTGGAAAGCGCGGCATTTATGGCATATAATAAACTTGGAAAATGAAGCATGAAGGCGAACTGAAGAAATGAAGAAAACAAAAAGGTGGATTGATGAACTTCTCAAGAAGGAGTCAGGAGGAAGGGGCTTCAGCTGCCCATGTTCACCACTTACAAATGTTCTAATAATGCGTGCTTGTACGCCTCATTAGTGCTGCGCTTCTGAGACTTCTCAGATCATGTGCCCACCCCTCACCTGGTGTCACTATGTAGACCCCTCTTGATGGTGATGTTTTTATCTTGTGTTAAGTTTTGACTGGTAACCATCAACTATTTAGAGGTCACATGGTCAATTAACAAGAAATGCCACCGGCCTGCTTTAGTCAATCAATGAATGTCTCAGCGTCAGTCACTGGTGTCGGTTTGCTGCTGTCTCCATCGGGCGGGGTTGGTGGATTCGAGGAACGAATCACCATGGCGGAAATAATCAGACGAGAAAAGTGTGGTACAAAAGGATACATGCGCTCACCGGCCACTTTATTAGGTACACCTTGCTAGTAGCGGGTTGGGCCCCCTTTAGCCTTCAAAACTGCCATAATTCTTCATGGCATAGATTCAACAAGGTGCTGGTAACATTCCTCATTGATTTTGGTCCATGTTGACTTGATACCACCATGCAGCTGCCTCATATTTGTTGGCTGCACATCCATGATGAGAATCTCCTGTTCCACCGCATCCCAAAGGTGCTCTATTGGATTGAGATCTGGTGACTGTGGAGGCCATTTGAGTGCAGTGAACTCCTTGTCATGTTCAAGACACCAGTTTGAGATGATCTGCGCTTTGTGACGTGGTGCGTTATCCTGCTGGAAGGAGCCACTGCAGTCATAAAGGGATGGACATGGTGAGAAACAACACTCAGGTAGGCTGTGGCATTTAAACGATGCTCATTTGGTACTAAAGGGCCGAAAGGGTGCTGAGAAAATATCCCCCACATTCATTACACCACCACCAGCACCAGTCTGAACCGTTGATACAAGGCAGGATGGTTCCAGGCTTTCGTGTTGTTGTCTCCAAATTCTGACCCCACAATCTAAATGTCACAGCGGAAATTGAGACTCATCAGACCAGGCTACGTTTTTCCAGTCTTCTGTTGTCCACTTTTGGTCAGCCCATGTGACTTGTAGCCTCAGTTGCCTGTTCTTAGCTGACAGGAGTGGCACCCGCTGTGGTCTCCTGCCGCTGTAGCCCACCTGCTTCAAGGTTGGACGTGTTGTGTGTTCAGAGATGCTCTTCTGTACCCCTCGCTTGTAACGAGTGCTCATTTGAGTTACTGTTGTCTTTCTATCAACTCAAACCAGTCTGGCCATTCTTCTCTGACCTCTGGCATCAACAAGGCATTTTCACCCAGAGAACTGTTGCTCACTGGATGTTTTCCCTTTTTTGGGTCATTCTCAGTAAACCCTAGAGATGGTTGTGTGCAAAAATCCCAGTAGATCAGCAGTTTCTCAAATACTCGGACCAGCCTATCTGGCACCAACACCCATGTCACCTTCAAAGTCACTTAAATCTACTTTCTTCTTCATTCTGATGATGAGTATGAACTTCAGCTTGACAAAGTGTACAGGTCAAAATGCACTGAGGTGCTGCCCCGTGATTGGCTGATTAGAGATTCGTGTTAACAAGCAGTTGAACAGCTGTACCTAATAAAGTGGCCGGTGAGTGTGTGTGTGTGTGTATAATATATATATATATATATGTGTGTGTGTGTGTGTGTATAATATATATATATATGTGTGTGTGTGTGTATAATATATATATATATATATGTGTGTGTGTGTGTGTGTATAATATATATATATATATATGTGTGTGTGTGTGTGTGTGTATAATATATATATATATGTGTGTGTGTGTGTATAATATATATATATATATATGTGTGTGTGTGTGTGTGTATAATATATATATATATATATATATATATATATATGTGTGTGTGTGTGTGTGTGTGTGTGTGTATATTATATTATATTATATTATATTATATTATATTATATTATATTATATGTGTATATAATATATATATATATATATCCATCCATCCATTTTCCAACCCACTGAATTCAAACACAGGGTCACGGGGGTCTGCTGGAGCTAATCCCAGCCAACACAGGGCACAAGGCAGGAACCAATCCCGGGCAGGGTGCCAACCCACCACAGGACACACACAAACACACCCACACACCAAGCACACACTAGAGCCAATTTAGAATCGCCAATCCACCTAACCTGCATGTCAACCACCTAACCACTGCGCCACCGTGCCGCCCATACATATACATATATATATATATATATATATATATATATAGGGTGGCGCAGTGGGTAGCGCTGCTGCCTCACAGTTAGGAGACCTGGGTTCACTTCCCAGGTCCTCCCTGCGTGGAGTTGGCATGTTCTCCCCGTGTCTGCGTGGGTTTCCTCCGGGCGCTCCGGTTTCCTCCCACAGTCCAAAGACATGCAGGTTCGGTGGATTGGCGATTCTAAATTGGCCCTGGTGTGTGTGCTTGGTGTGTGTGTGTGTTTGTGTGTGTCCTGTGGTGGGTTGGCACCCTGCCCGGGATTGGTTCCTGCCTTGTGCCCTGTGTTGGCTGGGATTGGCTCCAGCAGACCCCCGTGACCCTGTGTTTGGATTCAGCGGGTTGGAAAATGGATGGATGGATATGTATATGTGTGTGTGTTATTAATTAAGGATTAATTAATTAATTATTAAGGATAAGATTGAGCAACACCTGGCCAGGACAGGAGTTATTAGGAACAGTCAGCATGGGGTCAGAAGAGGGAGGTCGTGTTTTACTAACATGCTGGAATTTTATGAAGGAAGCAAGAAAAGGATACGATCAGAGTGGAGCAAATGAGATTATTAATCTGGACTTTCAGAAAGCATTTGATAAAGTGCCACATGAGAGGTTGGGCATAAAATTGAAAGAAGTGGGAGTTCAGGGTGTGGTGTGCAGATGGGTGCAGAATTGGCTCAGACACAGGAAGCAGAGGCTGATGGTGTGAGGAACTTCATCAGAATTGGCCGAGGTTAAGAGTGGTGACCAGCAGAGGGCAATACTGTGGGTGCTGCTATTTTTAATATATATAAATGATTTAGATAGGAATATAAACAACAAGCTGGCTAAGTTTACAGATGATACCAAGATAGGAGGATTAGCAGATAATTTGGAATTCGTTTTATCACTACAGAAGGATTTGCATAGCATACAGGGTGGGCAGACATGTGGCAGATGAAATTTAATGTCAGCAAATGTAAAGAATTACAGATAGGAAATAAAAATGTGAGGTTTGAATACACAGTGGGTGGTCGGAAAATTGAGAGTACGCCTTATGAGAAGGATTTAGGAGTCGTAGTGGACTCTAAGATATCGACTTCCAGACAGTGTTCAGAAGCCATTAAGAAGGCTAACAGAATGTCAGGTTATATAGCGCCTTGACGTGTGGAGTACAAGTCACAGGAGGTTCTGCTCAAGTCTTTATAACACACTGGTGAGGCCTCATCTGGAGTCCTGTGTGCAGTTTGGGTCTCCAGGCTACAAAAAGGACACAGCAGCACAAGAGAAGGTCCAGAGAAGAGCGACGAGGCTGATTCCAGGGCTACAGGGGATGAGTTATGAGGAAAGATTAACAGAGCTGAGCCTTTACAGTTTAAGGAAAAGAAGATTAAGAGGAGACCTGACTGAAGGGTATAACATTATGAAGGGAATTAGTCCAGTGGATCAAGACGGTGACTTTAAAAGGAGTTCATCAAGAACACGGGGACACAGTTGGAAACTTGTGAAGGGTACATTTTGCACAAACATTAGGAAGTTTTTCTTTACACACAAAGAATGATAGACACTTGGAATAAGCGACCAAGTAGTGCGGTAGGCAGTAAGACTTTAGGGAATTTCAAAACTCGACTTGATGTCTTTTTGGAAGAAATAAGTGGAGAGGACTGGCAAGCTTTGTTGGGCTGAATGGCCTGTTCTCATCCAGAGTGTTCTAATGTTCTAATGTTCTTATATATATATATATATATATATAGTATATAATATTGTATATTGTGTATATATATATATATATATATATATATATATATATATATATATATATATATATATATATATATATAATATATTGTCACACATGCATGTTTAGGAGACAACTAAAGGGTTTGAGTACATGTAAATCCACGCTGGACCAGGGGGTGGCGAGCTGCATTAATTCTCCCTCTCGATCTCTTACAGACCATTCTAGGGATATCCCGCCCGGTTCTGGGGCAGCCAACGACGTCACTTCCGGTTCCGGGACTGATGACATCACTTCCCCTACTGGCCTTTAAAGCTGCCATCTTGTGTATTACATAATTCAGTTCTGTTTTGGACGCTGTTGTATGAACAGGTCTGTGCTTTGGCATCAATTCTGCAGCCTGGAAAAATTATGGCTGCCCCAAACCTTCGCAATGTCTTATGGTCGTTCTTCTTACAGCAGCGTTTCTCAACCTTTAAGTATTTGTGACCCGAGTTTTCATAACAGTTTTAATCACCCCCCCCCCTAACGTTTTTTGAAAGGAGCCCACTAATACCAATTTGTTCTTTTTTAATTAATGATTTATACATAGATGTATATTTTATTATACCTACTTAACTTTTATCGACATTTATCTACCTCTATATTTATTTTTCTAGTATCAGAATGTAGTTTAAGTTCATTTGTTTTGGTTTCAATAGTTGTATTTTTCATATTTTCGATTCTGATTTCTTTTTTTCACATCTTTGCGCCCCCCTTTTTGTTACTTCGCACCCCCCCTACGGGGTCCTACCCCACAGTTTGAGAATCACTGTCTTACAGTATATATATGAGACCAGCAGTTCCGCCATCTTGGAGTTTGTTCTGCTCTGTAATTGATGTCTCTGCAGCTTAGTAGTAAAGTTTTCCTTCCCAGTACAAACTATAAACACATGGAATAAGTGAGCGTGGCAGATGGTGACATTGTTAGACCATCAAGTCTCAGCTCGGTTTTGATTTCAAGATTTCGCTCAGTAGCGGCGGTGCCGGCTTCAAGTGTTGCTCTTGGCCTCTCTCTGGCCGTGTGGAGTCTGCGTGTTCTCTCCGTGTCTTGTCATGTTTGATAGTTTTTTTCATTTCCTGCTGCTTCAGTTTTCATGTGGGTGGTTAACCTCTCACATTGGCCTCATGTGCGTGTGTGTGTGCCCATTGATGGACTGGCACCATGTCCAGGAAGATAGATAGATAGATAGATAGATAGATAGATAGATAGATAGATAGATAGATAGATAGATAGATAGATAGATAGATAGATAGATAGATAGATAGATAGATAGATAGATAGATAGATACTTTATTAATCCCAATGGGAAATTCACATTCTCCAGCAGCAGCATACTGATAAATAAATAATATTAAATTAAAGAATTATAATAATTCAGGTGAAAAACAGACAATAACTTTCTATAATGTTAAATGTTAACGTTTACCCCCCCGGGTGGAATTGAAGAGTCACATAGTGTGGTGGAGGAATGATCTCCTCAATCTGTCAGTGGAGCAGGACGGTGACAGCAGTCTGTCGCTGAAGCTGATCCTCTGTCTGGAGATGATCCTGTTTAGTGGATGCAGTGGATTCTCCATATTTGATAGGAGCCTGCTGAGCACCCTTCGCTCTGCCACAGATGTCAAACTGTCCAGCTCCATGCCAACAATAGAGCCTGCCTTCCTCACCAGTTTGTCCAGGCGTGAGGTGTCCCTCTTCTTTATGCTGCCTCCCAAGCACACCACCGCGTAGAAGAGGGCGCTCGCCACAACCGTCTGATAGAACATCTGCAGCATCTTATTGCAGATGTTGAAGGACGCCAGCCTTCTAAGGAAGTATAGTCGGCTCTGTCCTTTCTTACACAGATCATCAGTATTGGCAGTCCAGTCCAGTTTATAATCCAGCTGCACTCCCAGGTATTTATAGGTCTGCACCCTCTGCACACAGTCACCTCTGATGATCACGGGTCCATGAGGGGTCTGGTCCTCCTAAAATCCACCACCAGCTCCTTGGTTTTGCTGGTGTTCAGGTGTAGGTGGTTTGAGTCGCACCATTTAACAAAGTCCTTGATGAGGTTCCTATACTCCTCCTCCAGCCCACTCCTGATGCAGCCCACGATAGCAGTGTCGTCAGCGAACTTTTGCACGTGGCAGGACTCCGAGTTGTATTGGAAGTCCGATGTATATAGGCTGAACAGGACCGGAGAAAGTACAGTCCCCTGTGGCGCTCCTGTGCTGCTGACCACAATGTCAGACGTGCAGTTCCCAAGACGCACATACTGAGGTCTGTCTTTAAGATAGTCCACGATCCATGCCACTAGGTATGAATCTAATCCCATCTCTGTCAGCTTGTCCCTAAGGAGTAGAGGTTGGATTGTGTTGAAGGCGCTAGAGAAGTCCAGAAACATAATTCTTACAGAACCACTGCCTCTGTCCAAGTGGAAGAGGGATTGATGTAGCATATAGATGATGGCATCCTCCGCTCCCACCTTCTCCTGATATGCAAACTGCAGAGGGTCGAGGGCGTGTTGAACCTGTGGCCTCAGGTGGTGAAGCAGCAGCCTCTCCACGGTCTTCATCACATGTGATGTCAGAGCAACAGGCCGAAAGTCATTCAGCTCACTAGGACGTGATACCTTTGGGACTGGGGTGATACAAGATGTTTTCCAAAGCCTCGGGACTCTCCCCTGTTCCAGGCTCAGGTTGAAGATGCGCTGTAGAGGACTCCCCAGCTCCGATGCACAGACCTTCAGCAGTCGTGGCGATACTCCATCTGGACCCGCTGCTTTACTGGCACGAAGTCTCCTCAGCTCTCTGCTCACTTGCACTGTTGTAATTATGGGTGGGGATGTCATCCTATGCTGGTATCAGCAGAAGGATGTGTAGAGAGTGCAGTACTTCGAGGTGAGAGTGAGAGTGGGTTAGGGTGGTCAAACCTGTTAAAGAAGTTGTTCATTTGGTTTGCTCTCTTCACGTCTCTCTCGATGGTGGTACCCCGCTTTGAGCTACAGCCAGTGATGATCTTCATCCCATCCCACACTTCCTTCATGCTGTTATTCTGCAACATCTGCTCCAGCTTTCTCCTGTACTGCTCCTTCACCGCCCTGAGCTGGACTCGGAGTTCCTTCTGCACGCGCTTCAGCTCATGCTGATCACCGCCTTTAAAAGCCCTTTTCTTCTGGTTCAAAAGGCCCTTGATGTCACTTGTAATCCATGGCTTGTTGTTAGCATAGCAGCGTACTGTTCTTACTGGAACTACAATGTCCATACAGAAGTTGATGTAGTCAGTAGTGCAGTCAACAACTTCCTCAATGTTCTCACTATGTGATCCCTGCAGGAAGATGCCTACCGTTCACCCCATGCGGCCCACTCTAAACTAAAAGAATGTAAATTTACAAGAGAATAAAGAACGATGGGCTTCAATGGTCTTGCCAAACCTCTTCTGAAGTTTTGCAGCTTGAGCGTTCTCACTGGCAAAGCAGCGGGTACAGCCTTCTGTGAGCACATCCAGGGAAGCCTGGGGGGCATTAATTGTCTCTCATTTCTTCAGATAGGACTAGAGATGTTTAATGGGGATAGAGTGGTGTGGTTTGGTCTGCCCGACTCAGCATGTTGTCCTCAATGTTGGTGTGTGTAATGAAAGGCACTATATATCAACCTAACCCGGCGGGTTGGTGCCAGTCAGGGAGTTGCAGTGATCTCATTCAGTGCACAAAGCTGCTGAGACATTCACCGTGGCTCCACGTTGCAGGAGGCCTGATGGCGTCTCCAGAGAGCTGCTGGTATTTCAGCACCGAGGCCCGCCAGGCTCACCCGACTGATTGATGAACTTCTCACTAAGTTATGTTGCACGCTTTGGAGTCATCCGCACCAGGAGCGTATATTTACCAGGCTTCCATTAAAACGACTGAGAGATTTATACTTTAAATAAAGTGCACTGCCACTAAAAGGCTGGTGATGAAGTGCCGTGAGAAAAGAGTAAAACTGTCCCCAGAGAGAAATCACCAGGGAAGCCCACAATTCAGAAGAATCAGGGACAGAAATGGGAATTCAGGAGGAGGCGCCTGTTAACTTTATGGACAGTGGAGATGCCCCAGAGGACGGGCGGGCATCCTGCCCTGGACGGAGGTGAATCCCTTACATCATTATGATTCCCATCCTGATTGGGATGCCCTGGGAACCAGCAGGGGAGCAATTCATCCCCGTCCCACCATTCCTGCTGGCTGTGTCCCTCATGTAAGGGTCCCAAATCTGGATACCCACGGGGCTGCATGGCAGTTGGAGTCTGGGAGTGCAGTCCTGTTGAGTTCCCTTGGGGGACAGTAGGGGGCGCTGCCTTAGGATCTCCCTGGCTTTCTTGTTGACCGGACGTGCTTCCACCTGGCCATGTAACGTCGCCAAAAGTAAAAGGAGCCCACTGCCATAGCTCTTGGAGTCAGAGTCGGGAGGAAGTGGGCAACACTCAGCTTTAAGAAGGAAGGAGGAAAGAGTCACAGGTTTGATTGTGTCTATAATTGTATCTGCGTCTTGTTATTGGAAGGAGAGTTGGAGAGGTGCGTCGGAAAGGAATGAAAATCCATCCATCCATTATCCAACCCGCTATATCCTAACTACAGGGCCATGGGGGTCTGCTGGCTCCAGCACAGGGCGCAAGGCAGGAAACCCCGGGCACGGCACACACCCACACACCCACCACACACCAGACGTGCTGACGAGGGGTGCCATCCTGCTGTGATAGCATTTACAGTGCTGTGCAGAAGAGCTCATCTTAAGCTTTTGTCTTCACCCTTCAACAATGTCTCTGAAACACAAATCTGATGCAAGTGCTGGTGATACAGTAAATAAAAGAAAAAACATCCATCCATCCATTTTCCAACCCGCTGAATCTGAACACAGGGTCACGGGGGTCTGCTGGAGCCAATCCCAGCCAACACAGGGCACAAGGCAGGAACCAATCCCAGGCAGGGTGCCAACCCACTGCAGGACACACACAAACACACCCACACACCAAGCACACACACCAGGGCCAATGTAGAATCGCCAATCCACCTAACCTGTATGTCTTTGGACTGTGGGAGGAAACCGGAGCACCCGGAGGAAACCCACGCAGACACGGGGAGAACATGCAAACTCCACGCAGGGAGGACCCGGGAAGTGAACCCAGGTCTCCTTACTGCAAGGCAGCAGCGCTACCCACTACACCACCCAGATATGAAAATCCTTTATTTTATTCTGTCAATGTGTGGTGCTCTCCAGCGCCCCCCTAGTGGTCACAATGGATGCTTGAGTACACAGAGCGTCAATGCTACAATGAAATGAATCCATCTTTCACTGAGTTGTCTTTTCACCGAATTGTCTTTCGCCAAGTTGTCTTTCGCCGAGTTCTATTTCACCATCTTGCCTTTTCACGGAGTTGTCTTTCGCTGACTTGTCTTTCGCCGAGTTGTCTTTTCGCCAAGTTGTCTTTCGCCGAGTTGTATTTTGCCAAGCTGTTTCTTCGCTGAATTGTCTTTCGCTGAGTTGTCTTTTCACCGAATTGTCTTTCGCCGAGTTGTCTTTTGCCGACTTGTCTTTCGCCGACTTGTCTTTCGCCAAGTTGTCTTTCAGCGAATTGTATTTCGCCAAGTTGTTTCTTCACCAAATTGTCTTTCGCCGACTTGTCTTTTCGCCAAGTTGTCTTTCGGCGAGTTGTATTTCACCAAGTTGTTTATTCGCCAAATTGTCTTTCGCCGAGTTGTCTTTCGCCGAGTTGGCTTTTCGCCAAGTTGTCTTTTCACCAAGTTGTCTTTTGGCGAATTGTATTTCACCAAGTTGTTTATTCGCCAAATTGTCTTTCGCTGAGTTGTCTTTTCGCCAAGTTGTCTTTTGCCGAGTTGTATTTCACCAAGTTGTTTCTTCGCCGAATTGTCTTTCGCTGAGTTGTCTTTTCACCGAATTGTCTTTCGCCGAGTTGTCTTTTGCCGACTTGTCTTTCGCCGACTTGTCTTTTCGCCAAGTTGTCTTTCAGCGAATTGTATTTCGCCAAGTTGTTTCTTGGCCGAATTGTCTTTCGCTGAGTTGTCTTTTGCCAAGTTGTCTTTCGCCGACTTGTCTTTTCGCCACGTTGTCTTTCGGCGAGTTGTCTTTCGCGGAGTTGTCTTTTGCCAAGTTGTCTTTCGCCGACTTGTCTTTTCGCCACGTT
Organism: Erpetoichthys calabaricus; assembly: GCF_900747795.2. Classification (NCBI taxonomy): domain Eukaryota; kingdom Metazoa; phylum Chordata; class Cladistia; order Polypteriformes; family Polypteridae; genus Erpetoichthys; species Erpetoichthys calabaricus. Next base: position 89,291,577 of record NC_041409.2, on the reverse strand, counting down.
GTCTTTCGGCGAGTTGTCTTTCGCGGAGTTGTCTTTTCGCCAAGTTGTCTTTTCGCCAAGTTGTCTTTCAAATTAGTGGGGGGATTTGAACTCTGACCTGCCTATTTGTATAGCGCCTTACATAGAGAGCAGTGTCTAAAGCCACCTCACAGGTATGGTAGAAATGAGCAGTGGCCTTGTAAATGAGTTAGTGACGTGTGGCCTCGTTCTTTTATATGGTGCCTTTTCTACAGCAGCAGGGTTTCCATATTTCTACAGTGTGACCACTGATAGGTTAGACGACTCCCTCAAAGCTGAACGCCGAGTCAGTGGTGGGATCTGAGCTTCTGTCCACCCCTTTTTGTATAGCACCTTACATAGCAAACACTGCCTAAGGCCACTTTCCAAATATGGCAGAGATGTTCCCACATTTGTATAATGTGAGCGGTGGGCTTGGTTTGAGTAACTGGGGCTATGCCTTTATAGAGTGCCTTTTTAATGCCCACTGTCCAGAAGTTACAGAAGAACAATAGCAGTGTTACCATATTTGTCTAATGTAGCTAAGTGACCGGCTAAGTGACTCACAAAAGTGGGTTTACTAAACCCCTGGTGCTTTACTTGTATATAGCGTCTTGCTGAGGACACCTGAGGCATTTTTGGGATCTTGGTAGATTTTTGTGGGTTGAGACTCACATTTTAATCCCATGAGAATTTATTCAGTGCCCACACTGGGCAGTGCCATGCAGGGACCCCTGGTTAGCAACAATTAGTAGTCAAAGCCACGTTGTAGGTTTAGTAAAGCTGTGTCCATCTTTGTACAATGTGAAGGCGGTTAGACTAAAACCTGGATTTGGGTTGGGGTCTGAACGTTTTGTATAGCGCCTTTCATAACGGACACCGTCTGCTTTACAGACTTAGCACCATAGCTCCCAGATGTATTACAAAGTGAGAAATGGCAGAGTATAAAGGATCAGCCTGGGCCAGAGAATGAGTTATCGGCAGGGTGTAAGGCAATGCTGTCATGATTTTATTTAGCGCCCCCTACAGTGAACGCTCTGCGAAGCCACTCTACCGCTCATTTCATAATGGACGTCGCTTATTAATGCTAAGGCATTTTCTCCAATAATTTCCAGCGCCACAAGAGATTAAGTGAATGGTGACTGCCGTGGACTTCTCGACAGTGCTTTGCAATTCCACTGCATAAAATGGGAATATCGGTAAATAATTAATTAACTTGTTAATAATTCAACAAGTGGATATAATGTTATTTTACAGGGTTATTTATTTTTAATTTCTTTGAAAATTAGCCATTATTATCAGCGGTGCCTCTAAATGTCAAGCTCTCACCTTCCCAAACCACTAAGAATGTGCGTTTCTTATTTATTTCCTTTCTTCTATTCTCTGATCCTCTAAAGTTCAATTCCCAGCTTTGTCCACAAAGAAAGTTAGTGGACCAGCAATGGGGATGCGATTTGTGCCCAGCTCCATACGTATGGGAAGCAACTGAGTTGCCATTTGAACCCTAGATCCTCATAGATACTGACTGGGTCAGAATTTGAGCCCAACCAAAAACAGAGATTGGGTGGGCCAACTCCACAAGGGGAGATTTGTACCCAAGTCCACACAATAGGGCAAGCGACTGAGTTGGCATTTGCACCCACATTCTTGTATGACTGGATCAGAACGTGAACGCAACCGAATACAGAGATTTGAACCAAGATCCACACAGACGTCAAATGGTTTGTAATTTGACGCCAGCTCCACATAGAGAGTCGATGAGATTGAGGTTTGCACCCAGCTCCACACACAGGGCAAGTGACCGAGCTGGCATTTCAACCTGCTGTGAGGTTTCAGCGCCCCCTCTCCCGCTATTTTCGGTGAATTTCAACGCGCTGTTCCTAACAGTGGTGAATGTTTAAAGATAATAAGCGGGCAGGTTTATTTTTCCCATCTATTTTTGGTGCCCCGCCAGCTGCCTGATATTACAATATCCTCGAATCATCTAGAGACACAGTGCCACTGCTTGAGGGAAATTACTCACTAAATGAGACTGAAAATGAGAAGCCTTCGAGTCACCGAGGGAGAAGTCCCAGCAGAGCCAATCACCACAAGTATCTCTGAGACGCGGCACAATCTTCTGATGAGCAATTGCATTTCAAAGTGAGGCCACCTGCTGTCGCCGGAACGCCGAGGCCAGCCGGCAGCCCTCCTGCCTCCGCTTTTGAACGGGGCACGCCGAGGCTGTGATAATGGGATAACGCCTCGGCAACTCGGCCTGATGGAGGAAGCAGAGGGTTAATGACTTCTGCAGAACCCCAACGTTCACTTGATGGAAGACTGGGAGCTGATGTGAGGGGCTGCTGATTAAATCGAAACCATCCTCTCGTTCTTGTGGTAAGGCTGCCATGGACACCTCACACTCCGTGGTCGCCCTCTGAGCTGTTTGTCTGTTTGCCCGCTTTGTGATTTCCCATTACTGCTCGTGTTATTGTACGGCGCCACACGTCTGTGTGTTTTGGCATGGCATCCGTGAGAACTTTAATTGTCACAGTCTAGAGGTGATTAGGGACAATTAAAGATAAAGTGTGTGTCCAGGGTTGGGCAAGTGCTTGGAAAGCCACAAGGGAGGGGCACCAGAAGATGGAGGAGGAGTCTGGGGAAAGAATGACCAGAGTGTGGACACCCCCCAGCTTAGTGACCCTGAGGTGTTACAGTGCATTTCAAACGTATCCGGACCCCTCACTTTTTTCACATTTTGTTATGTTGACCCCTTCTGGTAAAATCACTTTGACTCATTTTTTCCCATCGTCAAGTAGCACTCAAAAATAGAATTTGGGAATGTTTTGTAAATTTAATAAGAAATTCTGACCCTTTGGTTTGGCTCAGGTGTATTCCATTCTATCGATCAAGTTTTGGAGTCCATCTGTGGTTAATTTGATTGGCTTTACATGATTAGGCAAGGCACACAGATATCCAGAACCTTCACTAAGCACTTCGGTGAGGCCCCTCTGCCAGCCATTCCATCTCCTTGAGTTTATGATGTGACAAGCTTTCCACACACACTTGGATTTGGGGATTTTCTGTCACCACTCTTCTCTGCAGATCATCTCAAGCTCTTAAAGGCTGCGTGGAGACCATCGATGGACAGATGTTTTCAAGTCGCTAGCAGAGATGAGTCTGGGCTCTGGCTGGGCCACTCAAGGAAAATCCCACAGTTGTCCCTAAGCCACTCCTGTCAAACTTCACCGTTGGAGTGCTATAGCACAGGTGATGACTGGGCTCCTCCAGATGTGATGCTAGTCTTGGTTTCATCAGACCAGATTTTTTTTTTCTCACATCCCAGAAGTCCTTTCGTTAGTTATTTGTAAACTCCAATCAGGTTTCCATGTGTCTTTTACCGAGGAGAGGTTTCTGTCTGGCCACTTTTCCATAAAACCCAGAATGGTGGAGTGTTGCAGTGATAGTTGTCCACCTGGAGGTGTCTCCCATCTCCACATAGGCTCCCTGGAGCTCCACCAGCGTGATCAGCAGGTCACCTCTCTAACCATGACACTTCTCCTCGGTAGATACCCTTGTCCATGAAGCCAGCTTGGGGAAGAGTTCTTCCATTGAAGAATTATGGAGGCCACTGAGCTCTTGGGAACCTTCAATGCTTCAATGTAGCAATTCCCCGGATCTGTGCCTCAACACAATCCTGTCTATAAGCTATGTGGGCAGCTCCTTTGACCTCATGGCTTGGTGTTTGCTCAACTGTGAGACATTCTAAAGGCAGGCATGTGTCAAATCTGTCGAGTCAATTCAGTTGACCACAGGTAGACTCCAAACAAGGTGTAGAAACATGGTGGAAGATGGAGGGGTGGGGAGAACCTGGCTGGACTACATGCTTCCCCAGCACACTGGGTGGCAGCCTCCCTGCAGAACCACCTGGCAGCTGTGGTATATGGCCGGCCGTTCATCCCGGCCAATATCCCCACGCCGCCAGATGGAGCCCTCCCGGCAACATGGAGGTGCCCCGAATTCCAGCAGGGCATCATGGACCTTGGAGTTTTTCTTCACAGTCCTGCTGGACACCATGGGGGCCTCCAGAGGATGCTGCAGGGAGACTCAACGATTTATATTTGCACTATAACCCGGAAGTACGTCCTAGTCACAGGGACAGAGGAAATGATGTACTTCCGGGATGAAGAAAAGAAGTTTACACCTGACCCGGAAGTGTTATAAGGTCACATGGACTGAGGGACAGAAACACTTCCAGGTCAAAGACTATAAAAGGATTATGGGAGATCCCAGCAGTGAGCCGAGTTGGGAGGAAGGGTGACTGAGCTGCTGGGAGGTGTGGAGGATTATTGAGAATTGTATTGATTATTGTTAGTAGTATAGATTTATTATTAAGTATTATTAAGTGGAGGTGCTTATGCACATTTATTATTATAATAAAGTCAACATTTGGACATTTATCTGGTGTCTGGCATCTGATTTGAGGGTTCAAGGGGATGACAGCGCCCCCTATCTGTCACACGGCACCCATGGAACCCAACAAGGCTCCCCTATAGGACTACAATTCCCAGTGTGCCTTGCAGGTGTCTGCACAGGTAGTGGCGTCCAGGGAGGCTGCCACCTAGTGTGTTGGGGAAGCATGTGGTGTTTCAATGTAAAGCACTTTGGCTGCAGCTTTACTGATGTTGTTTCAAATGTGCTCTGTAAATAAATTGACATTGGCATTTATTGATGATACTAGCAAAATACCCGTGCTTCACAGCGGCGAAGTGCTGCTTTAAAATTTTTATTAAGAAGAAAAGTAAACCTTTTTAAACTGAGGGAAAATGAATCAATAATTATTTGTAAAGGATCTCTTTGTATACCACGTTGTCAGTTCGCCTCTCCGGTTGTAATATGACCAAGCTGTGCACTGAGGTTACTCTTGAGCATGCAACGTATAGTTGGCCATGTGAAAAGCGATCAATGAAATCAATGCCAACCTTTTGTAGGGTCTGTCCCTGAGACTTATTAATTGGAGGCGTTTGAATTGAAATGGGTTTCATCGATAACTTCGCATCCAGCTTTTGAGAGTTTAAACATTCATAAACATCAAAGTGTCCACTACTCAAATCGTCACCTGTGAATCTAAGATGTTTAAGAGGCATTGGCGGTTGTCCAAAGGTGTAAAATATTTGGCCATTTCGGTACACTTGAAAGTGACAGCCGAACAATTCAGCGGCAGCCATCAACTCACATGCAGAACCATAGGTGAAGGACTTAAGCATTTCACTCTTCTAGTGCTCCTGTGTAGTATAATTATCTCCTGTACCGTCATCAGTCCACACCTTGAACCTGTCCCAGTCATTAAATACATAAGACACAATGTTCCTCCGGATATCAAGAGTGAACCGGATAGATAGATAGATAGATAGATAGATAGATAGATAGATAGATAGATAGATAGATAGATAGATAGATAGATAGATAGATAGATAGATAGATAGATAGATAGATAGATAGATAGATAGATAGATAGATAGATAGATAGATAGATAGATACTTTATTAATCCCAATGGGAAATTCACATATGGCCGTGCAATATGTAACACAGAGAATGGAAAAGGCAGGCGCCATCTCCGGGCATGGAAACCACTCGGTAAGTGACAGTTCTTTGATCGATGGTGATCACCTCGATAGACAAGTTAATGGGGGTACGGTTGGACTGATAAAGGAATTAATTCAGTATCTATCTATCTATCTATCTATCTATCTATCTATCTATCTATCTATCTATCTATCTATCTATCTATCTATCTATCTATCTATCTATCTATCTATCTATCTATCTATCTATCCAAGGAAGGGAATGAAGAGACTGGAGCGATGGACGGCCTTATATAGGCAGGCAGCCAGCCAACTACGTGGGAGGCGTGGGGATGGGGGACCCAATGCCGCCTCACACGACGACTGAGCTGCAGGTTATGGACGTATATATGTACGTAAGTAGGATTCAGTTAGCGTTGGGAACCCGCGTACCAAATTTCTTGAAGATGGGCCCATAACTAACAAAGACCGTTGGAAAGTTCAATATGGCAGCTGACAGTGGCGTCATACCACCGAAATAAGTACGTACATCAGTTTCGGTTAGCGCAGGGAAGCCGCCTACCAAATTTCGTGAAGATGGGGCCATAAATAAGAAAGTTTAACATGGCGGACGTTGTCGACCGTTATGACCATTACGCGTAGAATTTCGAAATGAAACCTGCTTAACTCTGCGGTGGGTTGGCACCCTGCCCGGGATTGGTTCCTGCCTTGTGCCCTGTGTTGGCTGGGATTGGCTCCAGCAGACCCCCGTGACCCTGTGTTCGGATTCAACACGTTGGAAAATGGATGGATGGAACCTGCTTAACTTTTGAAAGTAAGCTGTAAGGAATAAGCCTGCCAAATTTCAGCCTTCTTCTACCTACACGGGAAGTTGGAGAATTAGTGATGAGTGAGTCAGTGAGTCAGTGAGGGCTTTGCCTTTTATTAGTATAGATGACTGCTGGCAGAAGTAGCAGGATGAATTCTGAAGTGTATGTAAAGGGCTGGGCGGCACGGTGGCGCAGTGGTAGCGCTGCTGCCTCACAGTTAGGATTCCTGGGTTCGCTTCCCAGGTCCTCCCTGAATGGAGTTTGCATGTTCTCCCCATGTCTGCGTGGGTTTCCTCCCACAGTCATGTAGGTTAGGCGGATTGGCGATTCTAAATTGGCCCTAGTGTGTGCTTGGTGTGTGGGTGTGTTTGTGTGTGTCCTGCGGTGGGTTGGTGCCCTGCCCGGGATTGGTTCCTGCCTTGTGCCCTGTGTTGGCTGGGATTGGCTCCAGCAGACCCCCGTGACCCTATGTTCGGATTCAGCGGGTTGGAAAATGGATGGATGTACAGGGCTATACTGTGTGCTCAGATTCAGACAAGTGCTGCAGGTACCCCCCCCCCATCTTTCCACCACATTGGCCTTCACACCAGGTATTGGTCCTCAGTCCAGCCTGTACTCCACTGGCATCTCCTACTTGTCAGGGTGCTCTTCACCCCATTTCTTGTATCTTTTTTAGGGCTTACCTTCCATCCAGGTAATGAACCTTGCCATACCACCGGTTGGCATGCCTGCCAATGTGCGCCCTCCATCGCACTTGTTGTTCACCCCCAAAAAAACTTGAAAAAAGCTTAAGAAAAACCTTTAAACTGCCATTAGACTCTTTAATAAATGTAGCATTTCAGCAAAATTGCTTGCAATACAAATTTGAGTGCCACTTTTTTTACTGTCATGGTATCATTCGCAAAACTGTTTCCCTCATCGATAGCAAAACCAAAAAAGAACACTCTGCAGTTAACACAAGCCTATCGTTGGTTTTATTCCACCTTATCTTAAGTTAATCCATCTTGTAAAACGGCTTCAGCGACAGACTGCTGTCACCGTTCTGCTCCACTGACAGACTGAGGAGATCGTTCCTCCCCCAAACTATGCGACTCTTCAATTCCACCCAGGGGGGGTAAACGTTAACATTTAACATTATACAAAGTTATTGTCTGGTTTTCACCTGCATTATTATCAATCTTTAATTTAATATTATTTATTGTATCAGTATGCTGCTGCTGGAGAATGTGAATTTCCCATTGGGATTAATAAAGTATCTATCTATCTATCTATCTATCTATCTATCTATCTATCTATCTATCTATCTATCTATCTATCTATCTATCTATCTATCTATCTATCTATCTATCTATCTATCTATCTATCTATCTATCTATCTATCTATCTGTTATATAGTGCCTTTCGTATCTATCTATCTATCTATCTATCTATCTATCTATCTATCTATCTATCTATCTATCTATCTATCTATCTATCTATCTATCTATCTATCTATCTATCTATCTATCTATCTAAAAAGACTCAACGACAAAACATGAAGGTTTGGTGAGTTTCATTCCATATACTGGAAAAGTGGCTGCAATAATGAAGGTCTTCGCAGACGAGACTTCAATACGGAACTGAATAGGAGAAGTGAAGACGGCGGAAAAATAGGAAAAAAAAAACAGGAAGAGGAGGGATTTTGTGGGGGTGGAGCCGGAAGTGACGTCATCAGACTGCGCTGTCTCTAGAGGCGGAAATGATGTCATCAGGAGGTGGGCTCTTCTGGTGGTCTGCAGAGGAGAAAAAAGGAGAACGCATCAGAGGACAGCGCCAACCCCTGGCTCGGCTGAGAAACACTTCAACTGTCTCCTTTGTGCATGTGTGTGAAGTTCTTTATCTTCATTTCTAAGTGATCTAATTAAAGAAACGAGTAAAATGTTGCAGTGTGTGATTATCAAGAGTGATTCTCAGGAAAGGAAGGAGGCCATCGTGTTTTTTTGTTTTTTTCTGCATGGCAGAGGTGGAGAAAGCAAACCAGAAGTCAACCGTCTAAAAATAAGCGTGGGGTCGATCAATCGAGACAACTTATAACGGCCGACCCCGTACCCAGCCGGCAACTACACCTCCAAGACCTGTGGCCTGGATAATTTACTGAGATGAATCTAAACTATCAAACCGTACCTCTAACAAATTATACTTTTCCCCCCACAATCGACGGTGTAAATATAAGCACGCAAAAGCAGGTATGTAAAATTAAACTGATTAAATGTATTAAATGAAACCCCAAGACAAATGCAAAAATAGAAACATATATAAATATAAATATCCCTCCACCACATCAACAATGAGACACCACCATATATAAATACAACAAAACCCTCCCTTGCCCCTGTAACACACAACACGAATAACAAAAATGAATGATATACTGGGGCGGCACGGTGGCGCAGTGGGTAGCGCTGCTGCCTCGCAGTTGGGAGATCTGGGGACCTGGGTTCGATTCCCGGGTCCTCCCTGCGTGGAGTTTGCATGTTCTCCCCGTGTCTGCGTGGGTTTCCTCCCGGTGCTCCGGTTTCCTCCCACAGTCCAAAGACATGCAGGTTAGGTGGATTGGCGATTCTAAATTGGCCCTAGTGTGTGCTTGGTGTGTGGGTGTGTTTGTGTGTGTCCTGCGGTGGGTTGGCACCCTGCCTAGGATTGTTTCCTGCCTTGTGCCCTGTGTTGGCTGGGATTGGCTCCAGCAGACCCCCGTGACCCTGTGTTCGGATTCAGCGGGTTGGAAAATGGATGGATGGAATGATATACTGAATGATTATGAACTTGAGACCAGTTATAAAAACTGTCCTGAATACGGATGACTGAACTAGTGGTAAATGAGTCGTTTTGAATTTCCCAGCAATTGGAGCAACCTCACCGCGATTCCTCGGCATATAGTGGATGGCGAATCGACCCCGGGGTCTCAGCAGATGAAGGATGAAAGCAGTCCGGCAAAATGAAAAACAAACTGGTACAAAGGCGCGATGTGGAAAAACAGCAAGTAAGTTGATACGTGGTTGAAAACGAATGGTCTCCTTTCTCCTCTCTTTTTTCCCTCTCTCTCCTCTGATTACTTAAATAGTCCTTGTGACGGCTGTAATTGATTAATTAAAAACAGGTGTTTTCCAGGTTAGAGGCTGTGGTCTTCTTCCATCATCCGTCCCCGCATTTCCTGATACACACACATAAACAGCAAACGGGACAATGGAAACGAGACGCACTCAGAACTGACATTTGACAACACTAACTATGTAGCCCCGCTACAAACTTTTCACAATGAGGAAAAGGCAAAAAATTGTATCTGTGAGTGTGCTGTAAAATGAAGAGCTAGCCCTTTTATGATTTCTTGAGTCTTTACTGTTTTAGGTGAAGTACCCACTGTGTTTGGCCTCCATCCACCGAGAGAGGCATCCATAGCAACCAGCTTGCTGCAGCATTGAACGGCTCCATCCGGGAGGTGATAACAACAGACATGAAATATCAAGAAAAACATATCTTTTTTAAAAATCTGGATAAGAAAACACAACTTAAATACTTCAGAATCATTTTAAATAGCTGGAGATGGCACTGCAGATGACGACACCCAACACAGTCCAGTTCTACAGGGAGGCGCAGGGAAACGGGAAATGGTCAATTGACATTCAATGCCTGAATAAACACATTACAAAATACATTTAATGATGAAATGTATTGTATAGGATATGCAATTAATGATGGTAATCAATATTCATTCAGTTTTATGTTCTGAAGAAAACCTCATGAACGTGTTGTCCGTTTCTCCGTACACATTCTGACAGCCTGTTATGGAAATTCTGCATTGCTCGACGTAACAGGAATTCCAGCGGCTTCCTCTTCAGTGCTCCTTGTTAGTTCAGCGATGGTTACAGGACGTAAGAAAAATGTCAAACAGTGAGATCTGGGGATCTCGGAGGTCATAGAATGTCACCGTTGCGTGAAATGACGAGCCTTCCAAACAATATCTTCTTATATGATACGCTACGGTGGCTGTCGGTTTGTCTGTCCAGGATTTTAAATCATCCTGTCGCTCGCAAACCGTTTGACCGATTGACCTGAAATTTGGTACACATGTACTATGTGACGTCCACTATCCACTGACGGGGTGATGACTGACCTCCAAGGTTATTCCTCTTTTTATTTTTATTTTATTGTAGAATCAACTCTAGGCAGCTGTGCAGTGCATGTGTATGGGCGCCGTTCTCATTCCCTACCACCTTCGCCATCATTTCCCCTACCTCTTCATCTCTTAAATCATTCTTGAGGCAGATTGAAGACTTAAGTGCCAGCTTAAGAGAAAAATGAAAGAAAACGTACTAAGTAATTGCAACATAAACACTGACTTAATCATTTTAAAGCGAAAAGATGCCAACGAAAGAAGAGAAGAAGTGGGCCGCTAGGGTGGAGAAGTGAAGATCTGCTCAGGAAGGAACAAGCGCATCAAACTCTGAGTAAACGAATGATAAACGTACAGAGAAAGAGGAGGAAAACTAGGAACGCTCAAGTCAAGTGGATTCACTGCACGTTAACATTATAGCAGTGCGCCGTTTCTGGTTTTTGATATAAAGCAGGTGTACAAAATCTTGCCGAGGGGAAAGCGTTTTTGAGTTACACACAGACAGACAATTTTAAAAATGGTATTTTCGGACTCAGGGAGGTCTAAAACGTCAAGATTCATCAAAATCTTGAGGTTGAATTTTTCCACGATTCCAATACTTTCTCTATACGAGAAAGTAAAATGTGCAAACCTAAAAGTGTAACAATCAGCTAGTTGAGTTACTAACACACCAAGGCTGAATTCTAGAATAATGATTAAAAAAAACTATAGCCCTTTAATTATACCATCCATTCATCCATTTTCCAACCCGCTGAATCCGAACACAGGGTCACGGGGGTCTGCTGGAGCCAATCCCAGCCAACACAGGGCACAAGGCAGGAACCAATCCTGGGCAGGGTGCCAACCCACCGCAGGACACACACAAACACACCCACACACCAAGCACACACTAGGGCCAATTTAGAATCGCCAATCCACCTAACCTGCATGTCTTTGGACTGTTGGAGGAAACCGGAGCGCCCGGAGGAAACCCACGCAGACACGGGGAGAACATGCAAACTCCACGCAGGGAGGACTCGGGAATCGAACCCAGGTCCCCAGGTGTCCCAACTGCGAGGCAGCAGCGCTACCCACTGCGCCACCGTGCCGCCCCCTTTAATTATACGGTGTGACAAAACCAAAATATGTTTCGAGTTTAGATTTAACTCGTCAACAACTACAGATACTGGAACATACATATCTATGGATACAGAAGTATAATGTTAGAATAAACTCAAGACAAATGAGTCTAATTTTCAGCTTTTCCACCAAACTAGGGAATAGTGTCTATTTTCTTTATAAAATCGGATTGATCTCCCCCATCCCACGTGGACCTTCTTAACTTCATCCAATGCTGGTCTTTTTTTTTAAAGTCAGGGAACACCCAGTTCCGTTAAATGAATTTTCTGGAAGCGTCTCCATTCCACCTAGAACTCCTCAGCCACCAGTCCCAGCATCCTGCTCTCCAGGCCTGTTTTTCCCAAGATGGAGGATCTCCTACTCCACAACCCCCTCTCACCCCCCCCCCCCCCACCAACAGCCCCCCCAGTGGCTTCTCTCATTTTTTCTTTTCCAGTTCTTTTTTTCTACCTCCCTTTTCGAATGATGCGCTTCCTGTTACACTTTGCATCAACATAAAAGTCCTTCCTGTGTTCACATTACCTGTGACCAGCTTTTCAAAATAAAAGCTTAGCAAGGAATTGAAATTACAGTAAGACCCCAATTCCTTCCAAGTGTAAAATTCGAGCTCACTGTGCCTTTGTTGTCCAGGCAGCCTGGTTTGGCCCCATTTTTGAGGCCTCACACCCCTTTTTCGCTGTTTTTGTGTTGCTGCTTTACAGCACCAGCATATTGAGGGAAAGAGATTCTGGTTAAAGGGTTGCCATTTTATCTTTGGTCCTGTTGATTGTATGAATCTGCTAAGTGATTCAGGTGTTTTCCCACAGCAGGAACTTTGCTTTCAGGAGCCCTCGAGTTCCTGCAGCATGTAGGACCTTTGGCCAGTCGTGGTCCCTGGCCACTTTTGAGTGTTGTGATCCAACTGCACAACCGGAACTGTAACCTTTATGCAAAATATGTAACATTCAAGAGAAGAGTGCAACGTGTTTGGGAGTCCACGGCGGGCAACACACAGACACTTGTTGCTTCGATGAGGTGCACCAGGGAAGCATTTATTGTGAAATAACCAGCCTCGATACACACAAAAAAAGTTTCAGGCTGCCACCCGTATATTGCCCATGGCTGCAAAAGGGTTTAAAAACTGGCACTGATGTTCATAGGTTGAACATCATTTGAATTCATCTACACAAAGCACCATGATGTTCCAACAATGATGGATGGATTAAAAGCCAGAAGTCTGTATGACCATCAGCATCAAGTGACTCCGTGAGAACCCTAACTACAAAGAGGACTATTTCATTTATGTTAGGTAGAATGCCCAGAGGGGACTGGGTGGTCTCGTGGCCTGGAACCCCTACAGATTTTATTTTTTTCTCCAGCTTTCTGGAGTTTTTCTTTTGTTTTTTCTGTCCACCCTGGCCATCGGACCTTACTCCTTTCTATGTTAACTAATGTTGTCCTATTTTAATTTCTTATTTTGTCTTTTATTTTTCTTCTCTTCATTATGTAAAGCACTTTGAGCTACTTTTTGTATGAAAATGTGCTATATAAATAAATGTTGTTGTTGTTGTTGTCGGGCGGCACGGTGGCGCAGTGGGTAGCGCTGCTGCCTCACAGTTGGGAGACCTGGGGACCTGGGTTCGCTTCCCGGATCCTCCCTGCGTGGAGTTGGCATGTTCTCCCCGTGTCTGCGTGGGTTTCCTCCGGGCGCTCCGGTTTCCTCCCACAGTCCAAAGACATGCAGGTTAGGTGGATTGGCAATTCTAAATTGTCCCTAGTGTGTGCTTGGTGTGTGGGTGTGTTTGTGTGTGTCCTGCGGTAGGTTGGCACCCTGCCTGGGATTGGTTCCTTCCTTGTGCCCTGTGTTGGCTGGGATTGGCTCCAGCAGACCCCCGTGACCCTGTGTTCGGATTCAGCAGGTTGGAAACTGGATGTTGTTGTTGTTGGAGGTACAAGGATTTTGACTGGTCTGTTAAGGCAGGGAACCGGAAGTGATGTCATTAAGATCCAGAACCGGAAGTGATGTTCTTGACAATGGAACCAGAAGTGATGTCATCCTTGGGGCCAGAAGAGCTGTTCTTGGGGCCAAGTGGTGTCTTTAGGGCTGAATCAGACAGAATTTCCCGTATTTGTTCTGCAGGAATAACAGAAGAAGGTTTAGTGTAGGGCGGCACGGTGGCGCAGTGGGTAGCGCTGCTGCCTCGCAGTTGGAGACCTGGGGACCTAGGTTCGCTTCCCGGGTCCCCCTTGCATGGAGTTTGCATGTTCTCCTCGTGTCTGTGTGGGTTTCCTCCGGGCGCTCCGGTTTCCTCCCACAGTCCAAAGACATGCAGATTAGGTGGATTGGCGACTCTAAATTGGCCCTAGTGTGTGCTTGGTGTGTGGGTGTGTTTGTGTGTGTCCTGCTGTGGGTTGGCATCCTGCCCGGGATTGGTTCCTGCCTTGTGCCCTGTGTTGGCTGGGATTGGCTCCAGCAGACCCCCGTGACCCTGTGTTTGGATTCAGCAGGTTGGAAAATGGATGGATGGATGGTTTAGTGTACCCTGCCACCCCCTGGCCTGGCGTGGAATTACCTTCATTTGGTCCATTCAGCTTCCTCCTATGTATGACACTATGAAGAGTGCAAAACGTGGCACGATCAGGACTTCACTGGGGACGTATGGCTTTGAGGTGTGTATGTAGCATGATTCAGTGCAAAGAGCGGTGTGTTCTGAAATTTATGGGGGGGGTGTATTGCTTTGTGGAGGTCAATGATGGGGGGGGGCACACCAGGGAGGTGGCTGGTGGTCCGAAGTACGACGCCCCACCATCACCAGTAACTCTCCAAAGTCCAAACAACTAAGAGATTTGTAAGCAGGCGCCAGGGCTTGTGGTCAGCCAATCAGCACAATTCATCACTCAAGCCCCACCCATGATAGTTCCTGGGAGAGCAAAAAGTACACGCCCTGAAGGAGGAGCTAAAACAAAAAGAGTTACCGGGAACTACAAAGAGCCTGAGTTCCTGCATTGGGAATGAAAGCAGAGTTCTGATTTTCTAAAATGTCCCTGGTCTCTAAAAAGAGGGTCCTGCAATGGGAAAACGCTTGATGCCTCCATGCTTAACTAAGGCGTTCTATAAAATTTACACGCAGTACATTACCAATGGAATGGTGGAATAATGACTAATGAATACTTTTGTTTTGTCCTTTATAGTAGTTTTCATCTAAGAAGTCCCATTCATTGAACCAGGTATTTGCCAACGACTTTTTTAATTTCGGGACCCTTAAATAAGACATACTGTGATAAAGCGGATCCGTGACGCGGTTAATGGAACGTGTAGGTGCAATTTTTCTTTTAAGAGTCCTTGTGCATGAAAGAAATGAGCAGCCGTGGAGCACTTGATAGAGGAGTTGGCTGATTGCTCGTTCACATGCGTGAGAGCAGTTGGCACAGCCTTCCCTCATTATCGAAATCGTTTTAGTGCACCTCCGCTCACCGGGCATATAAAGGATCTGAGTAGAAAAGGTCAAAGGAGGAGAAAAGAAAACGAGGGAAAAGAAAAGCAGGAGGAAGAAAATAAAAACAGTTCAGAAATAAGAATCGGGCAGGCGAGCCAGTGGTGGTGCAGAGCTGTCGGGATGTCCCACGGAGGAGCGTTGTTGTTAGAGACCTTCCAGGGCTGGATCTTCCCTTGCTGAGTTGTGCAACAGGGATGAGTGGGGATCCAGTGGCTCGCTAGTCCAAACGATGGTGGTAGCAGGGGGGAGTCGGACTCGGACTGTCCCAGCGGTTTACTCACTGAGGTGGCTGGGATGGGAGTCGGATTTGGGGTCGGTGTTGGCCAGCATGTATGTATACCGAAGGGTGAGTAAGGGGAAATGAGCAAAAGCGAGATTGGAGCGCTGGAAACTTGATAAAGAGAGTCGATTCTGACATTATTGGTTTTAACCTTTTTGTTGAATTTATTCAACCTATAGTATTGATTGTATGATTTACTTACACACACACGTAAATATCTGTAGGCTATATATTGTCACACGCGCGCATGGGAAGCAGCTAAAGGGCTCAAATAAAGGTAATTCCATGTCAGATCAGGGGGTGGCAGGGTGCACTGATCCTTTCTCTTTTTCATCAGCTGACCGACCATGGGAAATTTAGCCCGGATGCAATGACGCCACTTCTGGTTATGGCCCTGATGATGTCACTTCTGTTTTTCTGCTCCCCAATAATGCAACTTCCGGTTCCGGCCCCAACGACCCCACTTCCGGTTCTGACTCTGATGCTGCCACTTCCAGTTCCTGCCTCGAAGACATCAATTCCGGTCCTGCTGATGTCACTTCCGGGTCCGGGCCCAATGAAGCCACTTCCTGTTTCTGCCCCAAAGACATCACTTCTGGCCCTGAGGATGTCACTTCCATTTCCGGGCTTGATGATGTCACTTCCGGTTCTGACTCTGATGATGCCACTTCCAGTTCCTGCCTCGAAGACATCAATTCCGGTCCTGCTGATGTCACTTCCGGGTCCGGGCCCAATGAAGCCACTTCCTGTTTCTGCCCCAAAGACATCACTTCTGGCCCTGAGGATGTCACTTCCGTTTCCGGGCTTGATGATGTCACTTCCGGTTCTGACTCTGATGATGCCACTTCCAGTTCCTGCCTTGAAGACATCAATTCCGGGCCTGAGGATATCACTTCCGGGTCCAGGCCCAATGAAGCCACTTCCTGTTCTGACTCTGATGATGCCACTTCTGGTTCCGGGTCCGATGATGTCACTTTCAGTTCCTGCCCCAAAGACATCAGTTCCGGCCCTGGGCCCGAGGATGTCACTTCTGGTTCCAGGCCCAGTGAAGCCACTTCCTGTTTCTGCCCCATAGACATCACTTCTGGCCCTGAGGATGTCACTTCCGGTTCCGGGCCTGATGATGTCACTTCCGGTTCCGACTCTGATGACGTCACTTCCTCTGCCTGTCTTTTAAACCTCCATGTTTGCCTGTCTGTTTTGTTCTTTATTTTGGACTGAAGTCTGTCCAAAATCAAACCACAACCTTCATTTTTGGCAGCCTAATTCAAGTACAAGTGCGGCTGCTCCCAGACCTCTTCCTGTGTCCTTTTGAGTTCTTTCACAATATACAGGGTCAGTCAAAATTATGTTAACATTTGAATGGCGGAAACAATTTATTCACAAAACATACTTCATACGTGCAAGATGATTTACAGGAGTGGCTCAACCTGTTGGCCATCATGTTCAACACACAAAAACCAATGAGCATCAGTACCATTTAAAGCCCGGGCACACACTTCACGGGGAATAGATGATACCACAGTCCGTATTCTGTCCTTCAGGTCACACGCTCCTTCAGCATACCCCATAACCAGAAATCACAGGGTGTCAAATCAGGGGAGTGTGGAGGCCACGGCAATGGTGCACCACAACCTATTCATCGACCTGGAAAGGTGTGGTCGAGATAAAAATAATCCATTAGTGTTCACATAATTTTGACTCACTCTGTATATACACAAATATATACAGTTGTATGAAAATGTTTGGACCTCCTCTTAATTCTTTGGATTTGTGTTTATCCAGTAGCAACTTCCTTATAATATATGACATACCTTATGAAAACAGTAGTATTTCAGCAGTGACATTAAGTTTATTGGATTAACAGAAAATATGCAATATGCATCATAACAAAATTAGACAGGTGCATAAATGTGGGCACCCAACAGAGATATGACATCAATACTTAGTTGAGCCTCCTTTTGCTAATCTAACAGCCTCTAGACGCTGTCCTCCTATAGCCTCTGATGAGGGTCTGGATTCTGGATGGAGGTATTTCTGACCATTCTTCATACAAAATCTCTCCAGTTCAATTTGATAGATTTACGATGATATTCAAGTCAGGGGACTGTGACGGCCATTCCAGAACATTCTACTTCTCCCTCTGCATGAATGCCTTTGTAGATTTTGAACTGTGTTTTGGGTCCTTGTCTTGTTGGAATATCCAACCCCTGCGTGACTTCAACTTTGTGACTGATGCATGAACATTATCGTGAAGATTTTGTTGATATTGGGTTGAATTCATCCGACCCTCGACTTTAACAAGAACCCCAGTCCCTGAACTAGCCACACAGCCCCACAGCATGATGGAACCTCCACCACATTTGACAGTAGGTAGCTGGTGTTTTTCTTGGAATGCAGTGTTCTTCTTCCGCCATGCAAAGCGCTTTTTGTTCTGACCAAATAACTCAATTTGTGTCTCATCAGTCCAAAGCACTTTGTTCCAAAATGAATCTGACTTGTCTAAATGAGCATTGGCATACAACAAGTGACTCTGTTTGTGGTGTGAGTGCAGAAAGGGCTTCTTTCTCCTCACCCTGCCATACAGATGTTCTTTGTGCAAATTGTGCTGAATTGTAGAATGATGTACAGATACACCATCTGCAGCAAGATGTTCTTGCAGGTCTTTGGAGGTGATCTGTGGGTTGTCTGTCACCATTCTCACAATCCTGCTCATATGCCGCTCCTGGATTTTTCTTGGCCTGCCAGACCTGCTGGGTTTAATAGCAACTGTGCCTGTGGCCTTCCAGTTCCTGATTCCATTCCTTACAGTTGAAACTGACAGTTTAAACCTCTGAGGTGGCTTTGTGTAGCCTTCCCCTAAACCAGGGGTGTCGAACTCCGGGCCTGGAGGGCCGCAGTGGCTGCAGGTTTTCATTCTAACCCTTTTCCTAATCAGTGACCAGTTTTCACTGCTAATTAACTCATTTGCCCTTTGTTTTAATAGCCCTGTTTTTGAGGATTCAGTGCTCTGACTTGATTCATTTCTTCATTAAATGACAGCCAAACAGAAATGAGATGTGAAACGAGCCAACAGATGACCAGCTAAATTGGGTCTTCAAACTCCAACCAGTTTGTTAATGAGAAGCCAATTCTTGCTGTTAATTAAACTCGTTCTTTAATTCCATGGCTTGTTGCTGCTCTCATTCTGCCACAGCAAACATTTCCAAAATTGTTGATTTTCTGTTTTTTCTAAAAACACTGTGAAAATGTTTTGGTGATCTGAGAGATCAGTCTTACTGAGACCTTCACCTTTCTTTATTTTCAGATATTGTGGATAGCTGGTCATGTGGGCAGCTCATTTTGTGTCTCATTATTGTTTTGCTGCTAATTATGGAAAAAGAAACAACAAAGAAGCTCAGACAAGTTAATTAAAATTAAGGCAAAAGAAGTTAATTAGCAGCAAAAAACGGGTCACTAATGAAGAAGATGGTTAGAATGAAAACCTGCAGCCACTGCAGCCCTCCAGGACCGGAGTTCGACACCTGTGCCCTAAACCATGAGACTGAACAATCTTTGTTTTCAGATCTTTGGAGAGTTGCTTTGAGGATCCCATGCTGTCACTCTTCAGAGGAGAGTCAAAGGGGGGCACAACTTGCAATTGACCACCTTAAATACCTTTATATCTCATGATTGGACACACCTGTCTATGAAGTTCAAGGCTTAACGAGCTCATCCAACCAATTTGGTGTTACAAGTAATCAGCATTGAGCAGTGACAGACATTCAAATCAGCACAATGACAAGGGGACCCACATTTGTGCACAGCCAGTTTTTCACATTTGATTTAATTTCATACAACTAAATACTGCGTCACTAAAAATCTTTGTTCAGAAAACACCGCAGTACTCAGATGTTCCTAAGAAATGAAAGACATACCACTGTTATCTTTACTGTTGAAAGGAGAGTCAATGATTATGCAGGATGAGAGGGGTTCACAAACTTGTTCATATGACTGTATATACATTGCATCCAGAAAGTATTCCCAGCGCATCACTTGTTCCACATTTTGTTATGTTACAGCCTTATTCCAAAATGGATTAAATTTATTTTTTTCCTCAGAATTCTACACACAACACCCCATAATGACAACGTGAAAAAAGTTTACTTGAGGTTTTTGCAAATTTATTAAAAATAAAATAATTGAGAAAGTACATGTACATAAGTATTCACAGCCTTTGCCATGAAGCTCGAAATTGAGCTCAGGTCCATCCTGTTTCCCCTGATCATCCTTGAGATGTTTCTGCAGCTTCATTGGAGTCCACCTGTGGTAAATTCAATTGACTGGACATGATTTGGAAAGGCACACACCTGTCTATAGAAGGTCCCACAGTTGACAGTTCATGTCAGAGCACAAACCAAGAATGAAGTCAAAGGAATTGTCTGTAGACCTCCGAGACAGGATTGCCTTGAGACACAAATCTGGGGAAGGTTACAGAAAAATTTCTGCTGCTTTGAAGGTCCCAATGAGCACAGTGGCCTCCATCATCTGTAAGTGGAAGAAGTTCGAAACCACCAGGACTCTTCCTAGAACTGGCCGGCCATCTAAACTGAACAATCGGGGAAGAAGGGCCTTAGTCAGGGAGGTGACCAAGAACCCGATGGTCACTCTGTCAGAGCTCCAGAGGTCCTCTGTGGAGAGAGGAGAACCTTCCAGAAGGACAACCATCTCTGCAGCAATCCACCAATCAGGCCTGTATGGTAGAGTGGCCAGACGGAAGCCACTCCTTAGTAAAAGGCACATGGCAGCCCACCTGGAGTTTGACAAAAGGCACCTGTAGGACTCTCAGACCATAAGAAAGAAAATTCTCTGGTCTGATGAGACAAACATTGAACTCTTTGGGGTGAATGCCAGGTGTCACGTTTGGAGGAAACCAGGCACCGCTCATCACCAGGCCAATACCATCCCTACAGTGAAGCGTGGTGGTGGCAGCATCATGCTGTGGAGATGTTTTTCAGCAGCAGGGACTGGGAGACCAGTCAGGATAAAATGAAAGATGACTGCAGCAATGTACAAGAGACATCCTGGATGAAAACCTGCTCCAGAGCGCTCTTGACCTCAGACTGGGGCGACAGTTCATCTTTCAGCAGGACAACGACCCTAAGCACACAGCCAAGATATCAAAGGAGTGGCTTCAGGACAACTCTGTGAATGTCCTTGAGTGGCCCAGCCAGAGCCCAGACTTGAATCCGATTGAACATCTCTGGAGAGATCTTAAAATGGCTGTACACCGACGCTTCCCATCCAACCTGATGGAGCTTGAGAGGTGCTGCAAAGAGGAATGGGCGAAACTGGCCAAGGATAGGTGTGCCAAGCTTGTGGCATCATATTCAAAAAGACTTGAGGCTGGAATTGCTGCCAAAGGTGCATCGACAAAGTATTGAGCAAAGGCTGTGAATACTTATGGACATGGGATTTCTCAGTTTTTTTATTTTTAATAAATTTGCAAAAACCTGAAGTAAACTTTTTTCACGTTGTCATTATGGGGTGTTGTGTGTAGAATTCTGAGGAAAAAAATTAATTTAATCCATTTTGGAATAAGGCTGTAACATAACAAAATGTGGAAACAGTGATGTGCTGTGAATACTTTCCGGATGCACTGTAGATATATATTGTAAAAAGAAAAAGGAAGTAGATGTAAAAAGGTTTGGGGATGCCCACCCCATATGCTGAAATAATGCAGAGCAAAAAACTTGTCATTACAGAAATGGAGTTCAAAACAGAACTGTCCTAGCATGGCAAGTGTGGTCCAGATATGTGGAAGAAACAGGAAGAGGCGGGGTCAGAGAGTCCAGAATAGGAAGTGATGTAGGTGTGTTCAGGAGGCCGGAGGTGACGTCATCAGTGGGTGGGTCAGAGTTGACGTCGTTGGGAGGCACAGTCTTCTATTGGTCTGCAGAGGGACCAAAGGAGAGAGAATCAGATGGCAAGCTCCATCAAGTAACAGCGGCCAGTGGAAGCCCAAATCACCAACCCATCGAGGGCTGATTCAACATCAGGTCAAAAATTGAAATCCCAGGCTGATCCAACTGGTGTGAATTTCACGACAACTCCAGATGTGACTCAGTAGTGTGTATGATGGCTGATGGTGTCCCTGGAGGGTCTCCTCTCAAACCTGATCAGGGCATCTGTGAGCTCCTGGACATTCTGTGGCACCACTTCATGGTGTCAGATGCACTGATTCGTAACGTCCCAGAGTTTCTCAGTTGGATTCAGGTCTGGGGAACGTGCAGGCCAGTCAATGGCATCAATGCCTTCATCATCCAGGGACTGCCTACACACTCTGGCCACATGAGGCCGGGCATTGTCCTGCACCAGGATCAACCCAGGGCCCACTGCACCATCATCAGGTCTGACAATGGCACTGAGGATTTCATCAGCAGTCAGGGTACCATTGCCTAACATGTATAAGTCTGTGTGACCCTCCAATTATATGCCTCCCCTGACCATCACTGACCCACCACCAAACCGGTCATGTTGGGTGATGTTGCAGGCTCCATAACGTTCACCACGGCATCTCCAGACTCTTTCACGTCTGTCACATGTGCTCACTGTGAAGAGAATGGGGGACACCAGTGGCTAAGCTGCCAGTTGTGGTATTCTCTGGCGAATGCCAATCGAGCTTCATGGGCTGTGAGCACAGGTCCCACTAGTGGACGTCAGGCCCTCATGCCACCCTCATGGAGTCAGTGTCAGTTTGGTCAGAGACATTCACACCAGTAGCCATCTGGAGGTCATTTTGTATGGCTCAGGTAATGCCCCTACAACGTATCGGCACAATGGGCACTGCCCGGGTAGCCCAAGGGGCATAGGGGCCCACGGTGTTTCTGATGCCAGTGTATGTTTCTGTTCTGCTATCAAAACAGGAGTCCCAGCACACTGCTTTTCCCGGGGGCCTGTGATGCTGATAAGATGGCCCTGCTTTCGCATGTTTCTAAGCGTAAGCAAATTTAATACATGAGACCCCCTGGGTGTTTTTTTTTTCTTTTTTTTTTGGTGGGGGGGTCTCTTTTTACCTTTTTGTGTTGCTGCTTCATAATGCTAACATATAAAGGGAAAGAGAAAGAGATTCTGGTTAAAACGTATCCTGGATCGCTGCCATTCTATCTTCGGTTTCCTCAGGGGTCTTGTTGGTACCCCCAGGTCGTTTTCTTTTGTCTCCCAGCCCTAATAGACACGCAGTGAAAGACACACATAAATAAATCGATAAGCAGAGGTTGACCCCTAACAAAAAACATTTAGGTAATAAAGATGCGATTCGGAAGCTAATTAGTTTCCCGACCTGTTACTGCAAAACTAATCGTTTCCGCATACCGTTTGCTCTGCACTGTAATTGCTCATCAGAGTCGCCATATTTCATAACCAATTTGCAGCACAGTCGCTTCATTCAACAAATTTCTCCCATAAATCTTCCTTAATATCCAGAATTATTGGAGCAGCAAATGAAAAGGTAGCCTGGACATGGGAGAGCGCCTCAATGCCGGCTCTTCAGATCAGAAGCTCCGCGTCTCCTCCCTTTCTACGACTTTTTAATTTTTTTTGCCAAAGCTTTTATCATCTAAGAGCACTTTGCAGATTTAAACTTCATTAAGCATTTGTCTCTGGATACCCAGTGCTGTCTTCAGTAGACTTTTCTTTTGTTAGGCAAACTCTTACCCTGGGAGAAGCAGTCAGAAAGCTGCATACAGAGAAACGACAACATCTACAAAGATGGAGGAGGCCAACAGGGAGTCCGTCCACTGGGGGCAATGGATGGTGGGCTACCTGGAAATTGTAAATGTGGCACAGTAGAGAGGAAGGCTCCGAAGACAATTCTGCAGATTATCACCTTGATATCCTGCCTGGCATACAAATACTTGGGCAGCAGACAGAGAGTGGGAATGCGAGCACTGGGTGGGACTGAAAGTGTCCCTACTTGTCACACGTCCGCAAGAAGGGAGCATCCAGGTGGCACGGCTAAGGAAAGGATTTATGGCCACCATTTGGGCGCATTCAGTCTCTAACAGCAACCTTTGTCTGTTGATGTCACCTCAGGCTCAGCTCTGCTGGTCCGGCCACTTCCCACCTTGCAGACTATTTAAAAACCAAAGTCATCGGAAATGGACGTTCATCCCGGATTGGATTCTAAAGAGCACAATGATTCAAGAATCCTCAAAGAAAAAGCTTGAAACGCAAGGCATCACAGGGTGAGAAACTCTGGAGCTACTTGGACTTGTCTTTCATTTTAGTTTGTCAACTCTTTCATATTATTTTGTTCCCCTAGATAGATAGATAGATAGATAGATAGATAGATAGATAGATAGATAGATAGATAGATAGATAGATAGATAGATAGATAGATAGATAGATAGATAGATATGAAAGGCACTATATAATAGATAGATAGATAGATAGATAGATAGATAGATAGATAGATAGATAGATAGATAGATAGATAGATAGATAGATAGATAGATAGATAGATAGATATGAAAGGCACTATATAATAGATAGATAGATAGATAGATAGATAGATAGATAGATAGATAGATAGATAGATAGATAGATAGATAGATAGATAGATAGATAGATAGATAGATATGAAAGGCACTATATAATAGATAGGTTTAGGTTTAGGTTTAGGTTTATTTGTCATATATAGGTTAACACAGGGTCAACATACAATGAAATGTGTATGACAAGAAAAACAAGTCACTCAGCCTAGATCCAATAAAGCTTAAAAAAAAGATTACAAGTTAAAAACAGACAAGTCATATAAAATAAAATGTGTATGTTTTAAAAGAAGTTATAGAGCAATATGAGTTGAATGAGCAGCAAGTACAAATGACAGTTATTGCACAGATGATGTTTTATAAGTGCAGATGCATATTCCATAAAGTACAGATGCATGTTCCAGTCAGTATTCTGAGTGTGTGCAGGTACAGTGTGTGTGTGAGTAGTGTAATGTAGATGTAATGTAAGTGTGTGTAAGTGTTCAGGTGTTGCTGTTGAGGAGTCGAATGGCCTGGTGGTAAAAGTTGTTCTTAAGTCTTGTAGTCCAAGCAGCCAGACTCCTGTATGGTCTGCCAGACGGAAACAAGGAGAACAGCTGGTGTGCTGGATGGCTGTGGTCCTTTATGATGCTGCTTGTCTTACGCAGGCACCGATGGAGGTAAATGTCTTCAATGGCAGGAAGACTCTTGCCCGTGATGTGCTCTGCTGCCTTCACCACTCTCTGTAGTGATTTCCGGCTGCTGGCAGAGCAGCTCCCATACCAGACGGTAATGCAGCCCGTTAGCAGACTCTCGACCACACTCCTGTAAAAGTTTGAGGTGATGTTGGCATTCATGCCAAACTTCCTCAGCCTCCTCAGGAAGTAGAGCCGCTGGCGAGCTTTCTTGACCACAGTGTCTATGTGAAGGGTCCACGAGAGATCCTCGGTGATGTTTACTCCGAGGAACTTGAAGCTGTTAACCCTTTCAACTTCTATGCCGCTGATGTAGATGGCCTGGTGTTCTCTACCTTGTTGTTTTCGATAGTCCACAATCATCTCCTTGGTTTTGCTGACGTTAAGAGACAAGTTGTTATCTAGGCACCAATTACTCAATGCCAGCACCTCCTCTCTGTAGGCCGTCTCATCGTTGTCAGTGATAAGGCCTATGATGGTTGTGTTGTCTGCAAACTTGATGATGGTGTTTGTGCCGTGTTTTGCAACACAGTCATGGGTGAACAAGAAATACAAGAGGGGGCTAAGCACACAGCCCTGCGGCGCTCCTGTGTTTAAAATGAGTGATGAGGATGTGTGTTTGCCGACTCTCACCACCTGGGGCCTGTTTGTGAGGAAAGAGAAAATCCATCTGCAGATGGTCGTCCCCAACCCAAGGTCGTCAAGCTTCAAGACGAGTTTTGAGGGGATGATGGTGTTGAATGCCGAGCTGTAATCTATGAACAGCATTCTTACATATGTATTTCCTCTTTCCAGGTGGGTGAGGGCAATGTTTATTGTTAGCACAACGGCATCCTCTGTCGATCTGTTTGCTCTGTAAGCAAATTGAGAGGATCCAGCGTGTCAGGGAGGGAGGAGCAGATGTAACCTTTGACTAGTTGCTCGAAACACTTCATAATGACCGATGTCAGTGCAACCGGGCGATAGTCATTCAGACAGGAGACTACCGGTTTCTTTGGGACAGGAATGATGGTGGATGCCTTGAAGGAAGTGGGGACCACTGATAGATAGATAGATAGATAGATAGATAGATAGATAGATAGATAGATAGATAGATAGATAGATAGATAGATAGATAGATAGATAGATAGATAGATAGATAGATAGATAGATATTTTTTTAATTTTTAAAAGTACTTTATTGAACCAAAAAAAAAAAAAAAAAAGAACAAGGACAAACATCAATATATTAAAAGTACACATATAACAAACATATTATAAATAACCAATACAAAGAAATAAACAGTAAAAAAATATTCAATCCCTATTAACCCCGTGTAACCCCATACACAGTTATCATATAATATTGTATATTTTCCTCATCTCTCCCCCAGTGTCCTTGTCATTTAAGTTCATAAAAGATAAGACAATGGCCCAGTCAGCCCTGATCCCCGTATTGTTCACACAGAATCACTTGCTACAAATGACTTCAATATTTACAATTGACCAGCAGTGAGTTATAAGTTGATTTTCAGTTCTCCCTCCTCTATAGCACACAGTACCCCATTCGTACACCACACACCCTCAAAAATGTCCATTTTGTGCATTAGTTTATAGTAAGTAAACTCCAGTGTGATCCTTGAATGAATATTCAGCCTAAACAGTAAGTCGATGTCCACACTTCCTTTCCCACACTGTTTGTTTTTCCTACTTTTTAAAATTGCTAGTTTTGCTTCACCCAACAAAAAGTTCATCAATTGTGTCCTGTGCCTGTTGTTCTTATTATAAGCGGCACCATAAATAAACATCACAAAATTAAAATCTGATCTTAGTTTTTTACACAAATCAGTTAAAAACTTGAAGAAACCTCCCAATCTTGCGCATGATGCAAACAGATGAAAAACGGTTTCCCTTTGCCCACAAAAATCACATTTGTCATCCTCTGTGAGTCTAATTCTTTTTAAAAAGGAGTTTGTGGCTATGATGCCGTGCCCAATCCTCCATTGTAGGTCGGCTGTCCTTTTGTTGCTTGGAGGCTTGTACAGCTCCCTCCAGGCCGGCACCCTCCCACCTACTACCCCTAAATGTTCTCTCCATTGCGAATCAATGATTGTCTTCAGGGAAAGAAAATGAATCACTTTCACACAATATTGATAAAGATCTTTTTTTGACAGAGACATGAATGACACCACATTTCCTTTGTCAAAAGTGATAATTGAGTTCTTGGGGATGGAGTTGACATCGACATTAGGACAGACCTGTAGATCTGTGCTGGTGGTACTGATGGAGTCCTCAAGTTTGTGATGTTCTTTAGCCACAGAAGAGAGAAAGCCCTCGATCATCCGCACTGACTTCACACCTAAAATTGAAGCCAAACCTGAAGGCTTCACAAAAGTTCGTTGCTCCTTATCATATATGTGGCTGATGTTTAAAATGCCATTTTTAATCAATAGATCAGTAAAACTTTTACTCCTCAGTTGAGAGCACGAGAACAGCGAGTTAAAAATCAAAGGCTCATCGTGCAACCAACCTGATGACATGAAATGTCTTCTAAAAACAAGATGCCAGGTCAATAAAGCACCCCTATAAAATTTGGGTAACACTGAAAGGTCCATTTCATTAATTTCCATTACCAAAAGCTGCTTGTCAAATCCATAATCCCCTACTCGAAAAAAGAAGTGAAGTGCCAAATCCCTCCAAATCAGATGGTGAGAACCAAAAAAAAGCTTCTGAATTACAAGGAGTCGAAAGCCTGCGACCTTTGAAGGCACATCAATGAGACCCTGACCTCCTTGTTCCACTGGTAGAAACAGCACACTCTGTCGCAGCCAATGCAGACCATCCCAAAAAAAATCAACCAACAGTTTTTGGATCTGATGTAACATCCCTGGAGGAGGATCTCCACACATGAGTTTATGCCAAAGCATTGATGCAACCAAGTTGTTCACCACAATTACTCTCCCTCTAAAAGACAGTTTGGCCACAATCCACCTCCATTTGTTCAGCCGAGCATTGACATGATCCAAAATGCCATCCCAATTACTCTCATCCAGTCCTTCTCCTCCCAACATCACCCCAAGGTAACGAAAACACTTCCTGTTCCAGGTCAGATTTGCAGGAAGCTTTGGCGGTAGACGTTCAGTCCAAGAGCCGAGTAGGAGAGCATTGCTCTTAGCCCAGTTGACTTTAGCTGAGGAGATGTTTTCAAACATTGTTTGGCACGAAACCACCACATTGACATCATGTTCGGATGTGACAAATATGGACACATCGTCTGCATAGGCCAAACATTTGGCAGTGACCATTGGGCGAGAAGGGAGATCCACACCCTGCAGTCTCTGCATAATCCGATAAAGGAATGGCTCAATGGACAAAGAGTACAACATCCCTGATAAAGCGCACCCCTGTCGAATCCCCCTCTTGACCAGGAAAGGGGCACTCAATGTGCCATTAATCTTTAAAATACCAAAAACCTTAGTATACAAGAGTCTGATCATTTTGATAAAATTTTCCCCAAACCCAAAGCATTTCAAGGTGTTAAATAAATATCTGTGATCAACTCTATCAAAAGCCTTCTCCTGATCAATAGATAAAATTCCCAAATCAATGCCATACATTTTGGACACTGCAATCACATCACGCATGAAAAAAATGTTATCAAAAATTGAGCGGTCAGGTACACAGTAAGCTTGACAAGAATTTACCACCAAACTCATCACAGTCCTCAGACGGTTTGCCAAAGTCCTGGAGAAAATCTTATAGTCTGTACAAAGTAGGCTCACGGGACGCCAGTTCTTTATTTGGCACAGATCTCCCTTTTTCGGAAGCAGAGTGATCACCGCTCTTCTGCAGCTCAGAGGTAACTCCCCATCTCTCAAGCTTTCCATGAACACTGCATGCACGTCAGCCCCCAGTAAAGGCCAGAACTGTCTGTAGAACTCAACGGGAAGGCCATCAATCCCTGGAGACTTTCCTGTGTTTAGATGAGACAGTGAATCCGACATTTCCTGAAAAGTTATATCAGAGTCCAGTTTTAACTTAAAATCATTTGGGATCGTAGGAAGTCCATCGAGAAAATCAGCCATTGCCAAGTGATCAATAGAATCATCCTTAAATAAATTAGTATAAAAAGAAACAGCAAAGTCTCGGATGTCTTCAGTGGTGCTCAGTTCTCTCCCTTCCACGTTGTGCAGCATGTGAATCAGTTTGCTTTGGGCTTCTTTCTTCTCCAAACCAAAGAAAAATTTTGTAGGTGCATCCAAATGATTAATATTTTGAAAACGTGACCTCACCAGGGCCCCTTGTGCACGTAAATCCAAAAGATCAGCAAGAGAACGTTTTTTAGATGTTAGAGTAGAAAAAATTTCCTCATCAAATCCCTTTTGTAAAGCTTGCTGCAGTTTCAAAATGTCTTCTTCTAAGGCTTCCATGTTCAGCAGACACTTTCGAGTGACTTCATGTGTGTACTGTTGACAAAAAGCCTTTATCTGGACTTTCGAAATGTCCCACCACTGCTTGAGTGAAACAAATCTCGGTTTGGTAAGAGTCCACTGCTTCCAAAAAAATTCAAAACATTTGACAAAATGGGCGTCTTCTAGTAGTGAAACGTTGAAATACCAGAAAGTTTTGAAAAAGGGTTTCTTTTTAGGGATGACAACTTTCAACCCCACCAAAGAATGGTCAGAAAAGCCAACAGGAGAGATAGAGGCAGAAGTGACAGTGTTCAGATTGTGACTGGGACAGTAAAAGCGATCTAATCGAGCCATAGAAATATTTCCATCCCATCCCTTCACCCAGGTGTACTGTCTGTCTGATGGAAATTTATGACGCCAGACATCTACGAGATCTGCCCGTTTTAAAAGGGCCGCTAGGACTTGAGCAGAGCCAGGATGAGGTTCAACACCATTGCGATCTAACATGTAATTAACTGTGCAATTAAAATCACCAGCCACCAGCACTAACTCGCCATTAACAAAAGAATCGACCACCTTTTGTAACGATTCAAAAAAACAAATCCTTTCTCTCCCGTTGGTAGGGGCATAGACATTGATGAACACCACATCCTGATCCCCGTCTTTGACCTGAACCACTAGCAATCGTCCAGCCACCACCTCACTGATGGCAGTGACCTGGAATTGCACAGATTTTGAAAACAGTATGGCCACCCCAGCACTAACACTAGAACCATGGCTAAGAAAAACCTGACCCCCCCATTCTCGTAGCCAGTCTGGTTGATTCTGAAGGTCAGAATGGGTCTCCTGGAGCAGGCTGACATGCAATGCTTTCTGTTCTAAGAAATTAAAAACCACAGCCCTCTTTGTCCCTCCTCTACAGCCATTAACATTCAAACTCCCAATGTGAAGAGACTGCATGGAAAAAGAGCCAAAGGGAGTCCACAGTAAAAAACATGACACCAAACAAAGGAGCTGACTAAAGAGGCAATCCATTATTTTGGGTTGAGTGACTTGCGCACTTTGCCGATAACATACTTCAATCGGGTTGCCTCTTTTTGCTCCATGCCTAACTGAACTGCTTCACGCATAACTCTTTGTGCAGACACGAGAAATAACTGCAGATCTGGAAAATGATCTTCAACCTTCACTCCTTTCTTGCCATCAATAAACTCCAAAAAAGTTCTAATACTGGCCGTAGTATAACTGCCTCTTAGCAGATACTGAGAGGTGTCAATGTCACTCTCACCCTCCACATTGTTCCTTAACTCGTATGCGCTGTCACTTTGGTTTGTCACACCCTCGCTATGTTCCTTAGGTGACTGATTTGACACTAGGCTTTTCTTTGCCTGTCCTCTATCCGTTGATTGCTCCTTCCTTTTTCGAGTGGAAACTTTAACGGGCTCGTTGCTCACACTCACTCCTTCACACACCGCAGCACTGCCGCTCACCACCGCGGCCACTCCGCCGTCAGTCTCGGCTCTCGCACATCTCTGCACCTCAGCAGCCCCCTTCAATGAGCTCTCCGGCAGGAGACTGTAATCGGAAGCGTTCACTTCTACACTCTTATCAGTGATCTGAGGCTCATTTACAGCTGGGACCAGTGGCGCAGCTTCTCCCGAGCAAACTGCCACTGCCGCCACCTCAGTGCTGTTGATCTCAGGCAATACGTGAACTTCAGTCGGTGTGCTCTCTGCCGGCTCACGGAGCTCAGGACTAACTGATAGGCGATCAGCTGAACCGCCGGCCTTGGCCGACATATCAGTAAAACTTTGAAGCAGACTCTTCTCAGGAGCCGCCGTCACTAAAGTACTAAGGGGCTGATCACAAACAACACCCGCTGCAGCCATCGACTCCTTCATATCAGATTCACACTCATCCATACTTTCAACCTCTTCGCCACTCTCAGATTCATGCTCACTATCTTCAGTGTTCTCGCCATCCAAATTCTCCTCAGTATGAGTACGAGGACCCGCAAATACCACTGATCCAATTTTACATTGTGAAGCCTTGTGCCCTGCTCTACCGCAAGTGAAGCATTTCATGGATTCAGAAGTGACAAAAACAACATAGTCACTGCCGTCCACTTTAAATCGGAGGGCTACATTGATATCATCATTCATGTTGTTTAATATCATATATACTTGTCTACGAAACGAAACAACGTGTTTTAATTCATGCCGTTTGCATCCAAGAGGGATCATGGTTAATTCTGAAACGATCTGGCCATAACGCTTCAGTTCATTTACCAGAACATCGTTCTTTAAAAATGGAGGAACATTTGAAACTATTACTTTTTTAGCAGGTGTTGATAAAGGCAAAACAGGGACAAGCGCTCCGCTTATAACTAACCCTTCCTCTACCAACTGATTCACCAGGGATTCCTCATTTACAAAAACCACCACCGATTTATTCATCCTTGATGCCGAGCGAACATTTTTATATCCAACTACTCTCCCAACTGCCTCCACACACGTCTCAACAGAGACCATCGGATCCGCCAAGATCTTAGCGCCATTGCGGCGGGAGAGATTCTCATAAAACTTTGGCAATAACCCCGGCACTGATTCTTTGGACACGGCCATGGCCAAAAATACGCCAAGGCCGTGTCTTAACTAACAGCAAACTTTACAACAGTAATATAGTAACTAAGAGAAAAGAAGAAAAAAAAGCTAGAAAATACAAATACTCACAGAGACCCTCCAAGAACGAAGCCGGCCAGCAACCCACAACCACGCCCACCCAGACCAAAGCAGTCAACTGACAAAGATTCGACAGACAGAAAGGATAGATAGATAGATAGATAGATAGATAGATAGATAGATAGATAGATAGATAGATATGAAAGGCACTATATAACTGATAGATAGATAGATAGATAGATAGATAGATAGATAGATAGATAGATAGATATGAAAGGCACTATATAACTGATAGATAGATAGATAGATAGATAGATAGATAGATAGATAGATAGATAGATAGATAGATAGATAGATAGATAGATAGATAGATATGAAAGACACTATATGATAGATAGATAGATAGATAGATAGATAGATAGATAGATAGATAGATAGATAGATAGATAGATATGAAAGGCACTATATAACTGATAGATAGATAGATAGATAGATAGATAGATAGATAGATAGATAGATAGATAGATAGATATGAAAGACACTATATGATAGATAGATAGATAGATAGATAGATAGATAGATAGATAGATAGATAGATAGATAGATATGAAAGGCACTATATAACTGATAGATAGATAGATAGATAGATAGATAGATAGATAGATAGATAGATAGATAGATAGATAGATAGATATGAAAGACACTATATGATAGATAGATAGATAGATAGATAGATAGATAGATAGATAGATAGATAGATAGATATGAAAGGCACTATATAACTGATAGATAGATAGATAGATAGATAGATAGATAGATAGATAGATAGATAGATAGATAGATAGATAGATAGATAGATAGATATGAAAGGCACTATATAACTGATAGATAGATAGATAGATAGATAGATAGATAGATAGATAGATAGATAGATAGATAGATAGATAGATAGATAGATAGATATGAAAGACACTATATGATAGATAGATAGATAGATAGATAGATAGATAGATAGATAGATAGATAGATATGAAAGGCACTATATAACTGATAGATAGATAGATAGATAGATAGATAGATAGATAGATAGATAGATAGATAGATAGATAGATAGATATGAAAGACACTATATGATAGATAGATAGATAGATAGATAGATAGATAGATAGATAGATAGATAGATAGATAGATAGATAGATAGATAGATATGAAAGGCACTATATAACTGATAGATAGATAGATAGATAGATAGATAGATAGATAGATAGATAGATAGATAGATAGATAGATAGATATGAAAGGCACTATATAACTGATAGATAGATAGATAGATAGATAGATAGATAGATAGATAGATAGATAGATAGATAGATAGATAGATAGATAGATAGATAGATAGATATGAAAGACACTATATGATAGATAGATAGATAGATAGATAGATATGAAAGGCACTATATAACTGATAGATAGATAGATAGATAGATAGATAGATAGATAGATAGATAGATAGATAGATAGATAGATAGATATGAAAGACACTATATGATAGATAGATAGATAGATAGATAGATAGATAGATAGATAGATAGATAGATAGATAGATAGATAGATAGATAGATATGAAAGACACTATATAATAGATAGATAGATAGATAGATAGATAGATAGATAGATAGATAGATAGATAGATAGATAGATAGATAGATAGATAGATAGATAGATAGATAGATAGATAGATAGATACTTTATTAATCCCAAGGGGAAAATAAGGTATTTGTTCAAATAAAGTTGTGAAACTGTGTCTCTGAAGTTGTGTCAAAGGTTTGGAGCTGTCTCTGCAGGTCACAGGATATAGAAATTAGATGTAATATGTAAAAGTAATAAAAAAAGAATAATGCAAATAATCAACATGAATAACAATATCTCTATAACAATGCCCAGGGTTTGTTTCCTGCCTTGCTCTCTGTGTTGGCTGGGATTGGCTCCAGCAGACCCCCATGACCCTGTAGTTAGGGTATAGCGGGTTGTCTAATGGATGGATGGATGGACTCTGCTGAAACGGTTGGTGGTGATCGTGCGGAACATGAAAACAACAACTTACAATAAATATCACAAAGAATATCTACAACCGTTAACACCGTCTGGCCTTCCACCACACAAATTACTGTAGAAAGAAGGATGAATCCAAGAAAGGTCATGTAGGACATCTTCATTAGACAGCAAAGGAGATCTTGATATGCCATTCATATTAAAACGTTTACAGTTTCCCATTAGAATAGCTTTTGCAAAGTCAATTAACAAATCTCAGAGCCAAACATTCAAAAAAGTCGCTTTATTTAATAGAGAGAAAGAAACGAAATTCAATCACAGGCAGTTATACGTCACGTTGATGCATTTGTAACAATTCCCATGAAAATAAAAATCTGTTTAAATTGTACATGTGCTTCCCCATACGTGAGTGTCAAAACTGCAACGAGGGAAGTGTGTAGCACAGGTAGGGGGATTGGTGAGCAAAGCAAGCAGGGGGCAAAGCCCCCTAGTAAAAGTAATAAAAAACACAGAATAATGCAAATAATCAACTTAAGTAACAATATTAACCTAAACAAAAGAATCAAAAATGAACATAAAACACATAAGACAGGAATTAGGAGGATCCCATAAGGTTGTGCCCGCTGCTACCAGGAGATGTTGCACCATTTGGTGGTCCTGCACTTGAATGATGACATTCAGACTGCTAAACAAGAACAAACTGAAATTTAACTCAGTGGTTAGCACTCCTGCCCCACCATTGCAGTGATGTGGGTTCAAAATTTTTTCCCCATTATGACCCCTCTGTGGAGTTTCCTCATTCTTCCTGGCTGCACTTTCTATCTTTGTATTAGCAAAGCACCTTGGGATTGCGTTCACCATGTAAAAGGGGCTATATACTGTATATCAAATGAAGGTCACTGGGAGGGTGACTTCCAATTCTCTCTTCTCTTCAGAGATAAGAATAAGCCTAAGTATCTCAGACACCCCACTCCACAATACTAGGGTGCATCCTATCCGGACCACCCTTGCGGTCGAGTACACTCCTTTCTAACCCACCATATAGCCGGTGACTGAAGATTTATTTTCGATATGCCACTAAGTGAGAGTATCATCTTCTATCCCGGGCTCATTAATACTTGATAATGTGCTTAAAGCAGCAGACCTTTCCTATAAAATTGCCGCTTAAAGGTTTTTGTCGTAGAGCCCGGCCATTGTTTCCCTTTGGTTAATCTGATTTACTGCTTAATTGATTTAGCAGTTTTCTGACACACAATGGAGCTTTTATGTTTCCAGATGGAGGTCTCCTTTACAAAACTGCACTCATAAATCAGCATCAAGAATAATGCCATGGGATCTTTGCTCTGCCATAATTACATTTGTGAACTTTAAACATGAATTAATAAATGTCACTTATGATATCATGCTTAAAATATAGATCATGGGGCTCCAGGAAAAAAAAAAAAAAAGGGTCTTGTCGTGCAAAGCTGGGAAGTCAAAGTCCCACAAAGGAAAAGTCCCTGGAGAATCAAATGTGGGAGAATGAGATGGGCTGGGCGGCAGGGGTATCCAACATCCCAGTGTTTTGTGGCCTTATTGATGGCGGGGGCGTCCTTTGAACTTTGCTTTCTCTGCCTTTTGATTTTATCCGCGGTCCGGAGCTTCATTAAAGCTTCATGAGGTGAAGAATGAGGAAGTCAAGCAGGAGCACCTTAGCAGCTTAGATAGAGAGATATGGAGCTGGAGAAACAGATCAAAAGAAGAAAAGGCCGGGACGGAGCTCAGCTTTATGAGGTGGAACGAGCCCCTGTAATTCGTATAGAGCACCTTTCAGCTTTGAAACGTCGACCAGTTGATAATGTGCTTAAAGCAGCAGACCTTTCCTATAAAAAAGTGTAGCAGTGGTGGCGATGGCTGTGAGGAGCTGGTCAAAGAGAAGCTAAATCTTGATGTCCTCACTTGAGGACATAACCTTTTGAGAAGTGCATTGTCTCGGTTGTATATGTGTGCAAACGCATCCTAAAGACAGGAGTGGTTAGGTGTGAGGTCTAAATTGGGCCCATTGTGAATGTGAGGTTGGATGAGTGGTCCCTGTGATGGGTCGGGGTCCTTCATTACACCCAGGGGCAGCCCCGTTGAGGCTACGACACCTCATCCACACTGATTTAGATTAAGCAGACTCGAGAAGGCCGCGTCGTGTTATAATTATTACCATTGTCAGTGCTTAAGGGGTAGTCTTCAGGGCTTTTCGAGGTATCAGCGTTAACATCCTCCAGAGAGAGGTGGCGGTCCTGTCACTTCGAGTATTCACACGTTTTGGTGCATCATTCACGGCAAAGCTTCATATGAATTACTAGTAAGCCCGCAATTCGCCAGCGAATCGGAAATCCAAGAATGGCAATCAGTTTCTGTTCCGTCCGATATCTGGATGGATGACATATCATGGAGGGTGGGTGCGTCTGGGGAAATGTCATTTAATTACATATGTATATCTGTAGTAAAGCGGTCTCGTTTTGTGAAGACGTGATTCCGTTGCCTTTGCTGACACCGACGGCTGGCAGAGTGGAGCACAGTAAGTTCAGCCCTGCGCCCTGCGTCCATATTTGGTTTACGCCGTGTAGTTTGGACGTCTGGGGATTCCGTACTGTAATACTGTAATGTGACTCACATATGCGCTGAATCCTCTCGTTTTTGTTTTCTCTGTGGACGCTGCTGCGTTTGACTCTGGACTCTGGGGCGGGCGCCAAACTGAATGACCGTTATGTGATCTACATTACTGGCACAGTGGATTAGAGCAAGTCTAGTTTACAGGTGGCGGGCTCATTGCAGTGCGGCAGTGCGCGTGACATCCGGTTTACAACCTTCTCGTTTCTGTGTTTTCTGTGCAGTGCGGCAGTGCGCCGTGCGCCTCGATGCGCCCAGCGCCCTGCGTCCATATCCGGTTTACAACCTTCGATTAGTAAG
This sequence comes from Erpetoichthys calabaricus, assembly GCF_900747795.2. Lineage (NCBI taxonomy): Eukaryota > Metazoa > Chordata > Cladistia > Polypteriformes > Polypteridae > Erpetoichthys > Erpetoichthys calabaricus. The sequence continues at coordinate 89,254,909 of NC_041409.2, read as the reverse complement.
ATGGATAAGAAATGTAGTGTAATATAATAATTTTTAGCATTTATATAGCGCTTTTCCCACTACTCGAAGCACTTAGCAATTGCAGGTTAAGGGCCCAACAGAGCAAAGTCCCTTTTGGCATTTTACGGGATTCGAACTGGCAACCTTCCGATTACCAGTGCAGACCCCTAACCTCAGAGCCACCACTCCGCCTATAATACACTTCCAAGTAAACCTCTGTTAACCCCACCCATCACAGCGTGACACCACGCCTCCTCTTGCTAAGCCACACCCCCTTCCCAAGTCAGATAAACCACCCAGGCCTGAACAACAAGCATCATTTGACCGCTGGACATCCAACAGAGCAGAACTGCAGAGCTCAGGGACTGTGATTGAAGGAGATGGCATGTCCTTCAGTTCATTTTTAAACAAGATTAATCCAAGCTGGGACCCCCCCCCCCCCCCCCCCCCAAATGCCACTGCACCTTTTTGTTTCTTGTTTTTAGTAAATATAAATTATGGTTGTCCAACCACCCGGCCATCGAGGATCAAAGACACTTTTCTACTCAGGTGGAGACAAAAGAGAGGCAGGTGTCGGATTTATGGTTACCAGTCACGCGGCCAGGAGTGTGATCGCATTCCAACCAATATCCAACCGCCTAGCAGTCCTCACTATTAAAGGCACTATCAAAACCCACATTATCTCCGTCTACGCTCCAACAGAGACCTGTCAGGATCCAGTCAAAGATGATTTCTACAATCAACTACAACAAACGCTGGATTCCCTCCCACAGACTGATGTGATCCTCCTGGCTGGTGATTTTAATGCGCACATCGGCACAGATCAAACGGGATGGGAAAACTCGATGGGTCAATTTGGACATGGACATATTAATGACAATGGATTGCGTCTTCTATCCATCGCCAGTGCCAACAACCTCCTTGTGGGAAACAGCCACTTCCAGCATCCTCTGAAACATCAACTCACATGGCGAAACCCAGCTGACAAGGATTCTGCAGTTTTGGACTACATTTTGGTCAACTCCCGGTTTCGATCGTCGCTCAAGGACGTCCGGGCGATGCGCGGTCCAGACTGTGGATCGGACCATTACCTTGTACGGTCCAAGCTCAAACTTCGACTGCAACGGGCCAAATGCAAACATGGCTCAAGCAGGTCGAAGACGATATCAGAAACCGTCGACTCAGCCTCGACGAGGCTAGAACAGCTGCCATGGATCGCCTTGCCTGGAAACGCCTGCAAAATGAAATCCGACAACCATTGGCACCCACAGCAGTGTACGGGCTTAGGACCAGGTCCAGACCAAACGCCAGCTAGGGACCAAAGAAAAAAAAATGAAGTAAATATAAAAGAATAAGATGAAAAACTTATTAAGACATTGAGAGAAGGAACAAACTTCACATAGATATTGATTGAGTTGGGATTGAAGTCCAGGACCCCTGGGGATTCCCACTGCACCAACATGCATGGAAGGTGTGGCAGTAAGTAATGACCCAGACAACCAAAGAAAAATCAGGGACCACCCCATTTACTGCAAATGCTACACAAAGAACAGAAGACAATCTTCTACAATTCTATAGAAGTGGCCACAGGACTCATGCTGTGTTGCTACATTGTGGTTTGGGGAAACACTTGTGGGCTTCCTTCTGGTTCTTCGCATCCTTCCTAATAATCTGCTGCCCTCTGAGTAACCACTTAAAGTATCTATGAGTTGTGCCGCTCCATATTTTGCTTTTGGTTACAACATATGGCTCCCACAATGGGATTTTCTCATAAGTTCTGACTTTTAGAGGTCGGGTGCAGTGTGGGTAATCGGGAGTCCCTTTGGCCAGACTGTTCATTGCAGTACTTCTTGTAAAATGTGCAGCTTGCCTTTAAATATTGTGTCTGCAGTCCAAACGAGATGATTGTGCACTCCATAACACTCTTTACGTGGGCCGGTAGACCCCATGATACCGCACTGTGGGTTGGTCACGTTCTCGCCGGGGCTCCTTCCTACGCTTTACTTTGATTTACCGCTTTCGATTTGTTTTCTTTTTCTTGATAAATTGCTTTGCTCCTTCAGTGAATTTAATTACTTGTGTTAATGACTTTCTTTTAGTGTATAATTATTTTCCATTACTTCTCTTCTTTTTCATTAACCGTTCTGTAATTATCTTTCTTGATTGTCCTGTTTTTGGTTTGTTTCTTGCCTTGCCCTCTTCAAGATGAGTCCAAGGGGGGTGGGGCCTCCTAGTTTTGCAAATAAGCCTGGCCTTGTGGCCGTGCTGTGGGAATGACAAATCCCCAGACAGCAAAGACATTTTGGGGGCGCCAACCGGGTCGTCCCTTTTATTGCCTGTGGAAAACGAAGAAACCAACAAAACAAATGAGGCTCTTTGGTCGGGAATTCAACAAATGCAGAGTTACGGGGTTGCAGTCACTTGTAGCGGAGCTCCTGTGGCCGCGGATCACTCTAGTTGAAATGTTGATGATGATTTGTTTTGAACCTATATTTGTTAAATTTGACTTATTTGTATAGAATGTAGTTTGATTTTAATTAAATCAATAAAAAAAAAAAAATGTTGATGCCTGTTTCCGGAATGCGCAGGGTTCAATGGCAGCCAGACTGGAGAGGGGGCGGAGTCAAATGCCTTAATCAGACGGCTTCTCGACACTGTGGGGAATGAAAGAGACAAACAACGTTAACAACAGCACCCTGTCTCATCTTGGAGGGTCACTACATACCTCGACTGAGCCTGCGAGGGGGTCCTCTGATGTCAGCCCCGATTTAAGACTTTCTCAAGCCCGGGACTTTGAGTTCCACACTCTCTATGTTTTGCTCCCTTTCTCTGAGATTTTCAGCATTTTGTCAGAAAATGAAAGGTAAATCCTAAGGCTATTTAAGTGCAATTTTTGTTGCCTTTAGTTTTGGGACTTTCCACATTTTGGAATAGCTATTCCTTTTTTTTGTCCTTTCTTTATTTTTTGTCCTTAGTGATAGACCCGAATGTCTTCCAGGCTTGGAACTCTATGTAAAAATGGTTAACCCCAAGTGCCTCTCGGGTGAAGCTGTTATGATCCGATAACTCTTGGGACAGTATTCTGCTGCCATCTAGTGGATATGCAAAAAAAAAAAAATTATGAATAGCTCTATGTGTTTTTCCACTTTATGGTAGCTCATCAATATTCATGAGTAGGGTGGAGCCTTCAACCAAAACACACAATGGTGTGTAAAGAGGAAGCTGTAAAGCCAGTTTTAGAACAAACTGAAATTGAACCATTAGCTGTGGAGCGGCGCTCATCCAAAATTACCAAAGTTCTGCAGCTTTTCGTTTGCGTCACAGGATGATTCAAACGGCAGTGTGATGCGTGATCAGACAGTTCCACAGACAATTATCTTCGTTTTGAAAGTTTTAGTAAAACTTCAAAGCAAAACAGTTCACACGAAAACAGAGACAAAATTGATATAGCAAAGAAAAGCAATGTTCTTATTTAAGAAAAGTTCTGCTTAAGGCTTATAAATCTTGTTTTGCTTTCTCTAAGATTGGTCTGTAAAAGAATGAGTCTCAACACACTGGAAAGGTTTGGGGCAGCCACCTGTATATTGTCCCTTTTGAAATTAGCACTGATGTGCATGAGTTAACTTCCAGACTGAACTGAATTAGTGGTGGAAAAGATGGCAGCTTTACAGGGTGATACCGGACGTGATGTCATCCGAGCCCGGAGCCGGAAGTGACCTCTTTCTTGGTGTCGGAACCGGAAGTGACGTCATTCTTGGCACAGCGGCCGGAAGTGACATTGTTCTTGGCGCCGGGGCCAGATGGGACGTTGTTGTTCAATCCAGCCAGTTTTCCTGTTTTTGGCCTGCAGAGACAAAGAAGAAAGTTTAGCGCACCATGCCACCCCCTGGCCTGGTGGATAATTACTTCCACTTGGTCCACTCAGCTTCCTCCTAATCGCACGTGTGTGACAGGTCATACAGCTGTACTTGAGGCACGTTAAGCCAGTTAATCACGCCAGACACGTTAGGCACGGTGAGAAAACTGTATGTCATCTCCTATTTGCAAACATACTGTATCTAACAGTCCATGCTAGCAGTAAGACAATTTCCTAACTGTCTTAGTTAGTACTCTGTTCTTCAGATATGTTGTAGCAGCATTGCTGGGTAAAGAAACTTCAACTCCCAGCAGTCCCTGCAGTGGCTCTGATTGGTCATCTGCTGAGGGTGCAGGGGCTTCTGGGAACAAAGAGGCTGGTGCGACATTTAAAAGGAGGCCAGTTCTACAGAAAGAGAAGTCATTTGTGTTTCGTGTCGGAGTTGCCCGTCTGTTTGCCTTCTCGTTTTGATACCTGTGGATTCTTGTTCTTGTCCTGGACCGTCTCCTGTTTCGGTGTATGGACTGTCTGGTGTCTGTGACTGATCGAGGATTTGTTGACGACCTGTGATGAAAGGAGCGCTCCTGATCCCGTTCACACATCATCATCTCAGCAGGAAATCCCGGTAGGACTAACCTTTACATTCGCATACAGCGAGCTGATCTCTGGACTGTCTACCGCCATCATTTCCTTACATCAGTTGCCATTTTCATGGACTTCATCGTGTGTGGTTTTTGTTTGTAGTATGTGGTTGCCTGAATTTGTGTTTATTGTATAATCACCGGAAGGTAACTGGGGTGGGATCGTTGTAGTTTGCCTAATCCTCTTTAATAAAACCCCTGTGTGCGTCCAGTGTCTGTGTCTTCTGGTGAAGTGCGCATGCGCGGGGCACAGTGCGCTGCTTCAAAGGCCGCCTGATGTGTCACACAAGACAGAGAGGGCGGGACCTATAAAATATCGCGCGGCCGATCCAATCGGATTTTGGTAAATGAGGTAAGACCTAAAACATAAAACACGAAAAATCCAATCGGGTATTGAGACACGGAGATCAGCTTCCCCATTGTTGTGCAAGTGTTCACTCTGAGGATGTCAGACTTGCTATTAAGAAGCTTGGCCCGGGAAAGTGTAAAGTGTCATTCGTTGAAGGGGTTTTCCTAAATATACGAATTTGCATGATATTACAATACGATGACTTTTAAAAGTAGATTTATTTTCGCGGACATTAAATCAGTTGCTGGGGGGATTCTGCTGATTGGTCACTGTTGTGACAGAAAATTAAACACATATTACGGACAGCAAAGCCAGTATTACTGTCAGAGAAAATTACAGGCATTTTACGGAAATAAATTAATGAGGTAAAAGGTCCCTTGCCATTTAATATAGACTGTTCCTACTAATGTTTATGGACTACTGTTCTAGTGCCCGTTATTGTAACGGGCTTAATGTCTAGTAATAATAATAATAATCATAATAAGTTTTATTTACTGCAGTGGGCTGGCACCCTGCAAGGGGTTTGTTTCCTGCCTTGTGCCCTGTGTTGGCTGGGATTGGCTCCAGCAGACCCCCCGTGACCCTGTAGTTAGGATATAGTGGGTTGGATAATTGGATGGATGGAAGTTTTATTTATGTAGCACCTTTCATTCACTTTGAATAAACACATGAACAAAACCAGAGAAATTACATACAAGAAAATAAATAATACTCATTGAGGAGATACAACAACAACAACAACATTTATTTATATAGCACATTTTCATACAAAAAGTAGCTCAAAGTGCTTTACATAATGAAGAGAAGAAAAATAAAAGACAAAATAAGAAATTAAAATAAGACAACATTAATTAACATAAAAAGGAGTAAGGTCCAATGGCCAGGGTGGACAGAAAAAACAAAAAAAAACTCCAGAAGGCTGGAGAAAAAAATAAAATCTGCAGGGGTTCCAGGCCACGAGACCGCCCAGTCCCCTCTGGGCATTCTACCTAACATAAATGAAATAGTCCTCTTTGTAGTTCGGGTTTTTCACGGAGTCACTTGATGCTGATGGTCATACAGACTTCTGGCTTTTAATCCATCCATCATTGTTGGAACATCACGGTGCTTTGGGTAGATGGTGGTGGCGCACGCCACCACCAACAGGACACCGGAAAAGGAAACAGAAGAGAGAGTAGGGGTTAGTACAGATTTTGAATGAATAGTTATTATAATGAATTGGATATACAGAGTATCAGGATTAAATTACAGTGAAGTTATGAGAAGGCCATGTTACAGTAATGTGTTTTCAGTAGTTTTTTAAAGTGCTCCACTGTATTAGCCTGGCGAATTCCTACTGGCAGGCTATTCCAGATTTTAGGTGCATAACAGCAGAAGGCCGCCTCACCACTTCTTTTAAGTTTTGCTCTTGGAATTCTAAGGAGACACTCAGTTGAGGATCTGAGGTTACGATTTGGAATATAAGGTGTCAGACATTCTGATATATAAGCCGGGGCGAGATTATTTAAAGCTTTATAAACCATAAGCAGAATTTTAAAGTCAATTCTGAATGACACAGGTAACCAGTGTAGTGACATCAAAACTGGAGAAATGTGTTCGGATTTTCTTTTCCTGGTAAGGATTCTAGCAGCTGCATTCTGCACTAGTTGCAAACGATTGATGTCTTTTTTGGGTAGTCCTGAGAGGAGTGCGTTACAGTAATCTAGCCGACTGAAAACAAACGCATGAACTAATTTCTCTGCATCTTTCGATGATATAAGAGGTCTAACTTTTGCTATGTTTCTTAGGTGAAAAAATGCTGTCCTAGTGATCTGATTAATATGCGATTTAAAATTCAGATTACAATCAACGGTTACCCCTAAGCTTTTTACCTCTGATTTGACTTTTAATCCTAATGCGTCCAGTTTATTTCTAATAGCCTCATTGTATCCATTATTGCCAATCACTAAGATTTCGTTTTTTTCTTTATTTAATTTGAGAAAGTTACTATTCATCCATTCTGAGATACAAGTTAGACATTGTGTTAGCGAATCAAAAGATTTGGGGTCATCAGGTGCTATTGATAAGTACAGCTGTGTGTCATCAGCATAGCTGTGGTAGCTCACGTTGTGCCCTGAGATAATCTGACCTAATGGAAGCATGTAGATAGAGAAGAGCAGTGGACCCAGGATAGAGCCTTGTGGAACACCATATAGGATATCATGTGTCTTTGAGTTATAATTACCACAACTAACAAAGAATTTTCTCCCTGCCAGGTAGGATTCAAACCAATTTAAGACACTGCCAGAGAGGCCCACCCATTGACTAAGGCGATTCTTAAGAATATTATGATCAATGGTGTCAAATGCAGCACTCAGATCTAAGAGGACGAGAACAGATAAATGGCCTCTGTCTGCATTTACCCGCAAGTCATTTACTACTTTAACGAGTGCAGTTTCTGTGCTGTGATTTGTTCTAAAACCTGACTGAAATTTATCAAGAATAGTATGTTTATTGAGGTGCTCATTTAACTGTATAATGACTGCCTTCTCTAGAATTTTACTTAAGAAAGGCAGGTTAGAGATGGGTCTATAATTTTCAAGAGCAGAGGGATCGAGATTATTTTTCTTAAGTAGGGGTTTAACTACCGCAGTCTTAAGACAGTCTGGGAAGACCCCCGTATCTAATGACGAATTTACTATGTCAAGAACATTATCAATAAGCACGCCCGATACTTCTTTGAAAAAATTTGTTGGTATTGGGTCAAGGGCACAGGTGGAGGGTTTCATTTGAGAAATTTGAGAGATGTGTTTTTAACAGGATTTTGAAATGAATAATAGATTTTTCCTGACAAAGGCTAAGAGGAAGAGCCTAGATTTCGTTTTTTTATTGTATAATACATTCTTTAATTTCTGTTTTATTACCGGGTGTTTTTTTTGTCTCTGTGAAGGGAGTGTGTGTGAGTTGGGCCAAGGCTGGATGCGTTCCTGGGATCCCCACCAGGAAAAATAAATAGATAGATAGATAGATAGATAGATAGATAGATAGATAGATAGATAGATAGATAGATAGATAGATAGATAGATAGATAGATAGATAGATAGATAGATAGATAGATAGATAGATAGATAGATAGATAGATAGATAGATAGATAGATAGATACTTTATTAATCCCAATGGGAAATTCACATTCTTCAGCAGCAGCATACTGATACAATATCTGCCAATACTGATGACCTGTGCAAGAAAGGACAGAGCCGGTTATACTTCCTTAGAAGACTGGCATCCTTCAACATCTGCAATAAGATGCTGTAGATGTTCTATCAGACGGTTGTGGCGAGCGCCCTCTTCTACGCGGTGGTGTGCTGGGGAGGCAGCATTAAGAGGAAAGACGCCTTACGCCTGGACAAACTGGTGAGGAAGGCAGGCTCTATTGTGGGCACGGAGCTGGACAGTTTGACATCTGTGGCAGAGCGAAGGGCGCTCAACAGGCTCCTATCAATTATGGAGAATCCACTGCATCCACTAAATAGTATCATCTCCAGACAGAGGAGCAGCTTCAGCGACAGACTGCTGTCACTGTCCTGCTCCACTGACAGACTGAGGAGATCATTCCTCCCCCAAACTATGCGACTCATCGTCTTCTTGACGGTGTGGATCTTAGTTGGGTTTCTTAGTCTGTTACATGGTGTTAATTTAGATAGATAGATAGATAGATAGATAGATAGATAGATAGATAGATAGATAGATAGATAGATAGATAGATAGATAGATAGATAGATAGATAGATAGATAGATAGATAGATAGATAGATAGATAGATACTTTATTAACCCCAAGGGGAAATTCCCATACTCCAGCAGCAGCATAGAGATACAAAAACAATATTAAATTAAAGAGTGATAACAATGCAGGTATACAGACAGACAATAACTTTATATAATGTTAACGTTTACCCCCCGGGTGGAATTGAAGAGTCACATAGTGTGATGGATGAACGATCTCCTCAGTCTGTCAGTGGAGCAGGACGGTGACAGCAGTCTGTCACTGAAGCTGCTCCTCTGTCTGGAGATTATCCTGTTCAGTGGATGCAGTGGATTCTCCATGATTGACAGGAGTCTGCTCAGCGCCCGTCGCTCTGCCATGGATGTCAAACTGTCCAGCTCTGTGCCTACAATAGAGCCTGCCTTCCTCACCAGTTTGTCCTACCTGAAGTGTAGGATATGCCCTAAACAAGAAGAGACAACAGGCCATCTAGTCTCTGGCTCGCCAAAATGGAATACATACAAAGACAGAACAAAGCAGCAGCATACTGTACCTCCATTGGGCAACATGCAAACATTATAACATCCAAGGCAAAGGCAAATGATACACAAACAAGCCATCGACGGTAACTGAAAATGATGAGGTGACTATAAAATACAAACTGATAACGAAATCAAGACTAAGAGACCCGATACAGTATAGCAGTGAAGCACAAGAAGGAGAGATCTTGTCTGCTTATCGACTGGTCTGTCCTCACTGAAAGAAACGCCTCCCTAAAAACTACAGAAAACACACACACACACACGCACACCAGGGTCAACTTAGGATCACTAATTCAGCTAACCTGTGTGTCCTTGGACTGTGACTTTATACTCGCTGCAAATAAATAAATATACGTTTGTGTTGTATTTCAGCCCTGGTTCCTCACTTTTTGTTATTCATTTATTTATGTTAATGTTGCTTTTGATAATTATTTGCATTATTCTGTCTTTGTGGTTTTTGTCTCTGAGCCTTTGTTATGTGCCTTGTGTCTACTGAGTGGCTCCTCAAGAGGTGCCCATCACTGCCCTCAGACTGCCCATCACTGCCCTTAGCTCTATAGAACATTAAAACACTCTGGACGAGAACAGGCCATTCTGCCCAACAAAGCTCGCCAGTCCTATCCACTTATTTCTTCCAAAAAAACATTAAGTCGAGTTTTGAAAGTCCCTAAAGTCTTACTGTCTAACACACTACTTGGTCTCTTATGCCAAGTGTCTATCGTTCTTTGTGAAAAGAAAAACTTCGTAATGTTTGTGTGAATTTTACCCTTCACAAGTTTCCAACTGTGTCCCAGTGTTCTTGATGAACTCATTTTAAAATAACAGTCTCGATCCACTGCACTAATTCCCTTGATAATTTTAAACACTTCAATCATGTCACCTCTTAATCTTCTTTTCCTTAAACTGTAAAGGCTCAGCTCTTTTAATCTTTCTTCATAACTCATCCCCTGTAGCCCTGGAATCAGCCTAGTCGCTCTTCTCTGGACCTTCTCTAGCACTGCTATGTCCTTTTTGTAGTCTGGAGACCAAAACTGCCTACAGGACTCCAGATGAGGCCTCACCAGTGTGTTATAAAGCTTGAGCAGATCCTCCTGTGACTTGTACTCCACACATCGTGCTATATAACCTGACATTCTGTTAGCCTTCTTAATGGCTTCTGAACACTGTCGGTAAGTCGATAGCTTGGTGTCCACTACGACTCCTAATCCTTCTCATAAGGTGTACTCTCGATTTTCAGACCTCCTATTATGTATTCAAACCTCACATTTTTATTTCCTATCTGTAATACTTTACATTTACTGACATTAAATTTCATCTGCCACATGTCTGCCCAAGCCTGTATGCTATCCAAGTCCTTCTGTAGTGATATAACGGATTCCAAATTATCTGCTAATCCTCCTATCTTGGTATCATCTGCAAACTTAACCAGCTTGTTATTTATAAAGGCTAAGGCTTTCCCGCAGTTCCTGGTGGTTCACCCAGTTGTGCTGCAGAGTTGGTGAGTGTTTGTTGCTTCTTGTGTTTTCTGGATGTTTCTCTGGTTGACTGTATTGGGACTTGGTTTGCATTGTATTGTCTTATAGTTTTGGGGCAGCTCCTTTTGCTTTTGTGCTCCACAGAGCTTCATTGTTTTGAAGAATACGTCTTTTTATATTATAAGGATCCTGCATTCGACCCTAATATCTAGCCAGGGTTTGATGGTATATCCCCCTCTAGTGGACACTTTTGAACATTTTTTTTTTTCTCGCTTCATAACAGTGAGAGAAAACTTCAAAGCAGCGTCTCCATCTGATGCCTACTAGTGAGCCTGGAGGTCACATTGTTCATTCTTTTGTCTAAATGAGGACTGTAGAAGAAAGATGTTCTCCTGAGCACCTCGTACTCTGTGTATTTGGTGACTAAAAACTTTCATTTCAGCAATGCTTGTAAGCCCTGGCTATGAACTCACAAAAATATATTGTGCAGGGGCTCGACAAAATCAGTTTCTATATGATTCAAACTGTTTTCTTGGTTAACTTCCTCAAGGTGAATGAGACAGGGTGAAGAAGTCACAAGGTCGCAGGGGGTACGTGACATTTGTCTTGTGGCCAATATTGGAGACTGTAAGAAAAAGCTTAGTTAGAGATATAAGAAAAAGCTTAGCTTTTATATATTGTTTTAAGGAACTAACCGTTGTTGTTTTGCAGTACTTGTGCAATTGTAATCACAAGACAAAGTACTATAAAAACTTTGGGATGCCCTGGCCGGGGGGCAGATGAAGGGCGGTGTCCTAGGACTGCGCTTCTCTGTCATTTTACCTTTGCCTGGTGTGTTTGAATAAAAGATTTTTTACTAACTTTAATTATATCTCTCTGTCTTCAGTCACGAGAAACGACACCATAGAAAAAGTGTCCACAGGACCCTCAAAGGCACAAGGGGAACCTGGTGGTAAAGGTCTGAAACGTAACTCCAGTCATCAAGCAGCCTGCTCTAGAGGTCCCGATGGTGAAACACAGAGAGCTAAGTGACGACAGGTAACACTTGTATAGCTGATTTGCATGTTTTATTATATCCCACCATTAAGAAAAGAATCAAAGAGGTTAGCTGGTACCACTCATGGTAACACAGGCCTGTTCCTCACGTGATAAAACAGACCCCCAGGCCCATTGTATTCAAAAAATGCTTTAGTTGCCTCCCATTTTTATACAATCGTTTTGTTCACCCCACTGAATTAAAGCTGAAAGTCTGCACTTCAACTGCATCGGAGTTGTTTCATTTAAAATTCATTGTGGTAATGTACAGAACCAAAATTAGAAAAAAGTTGTCTCTGTCCGAATATTTATGGACCTAACTGTATGTGCCCACTGATATACACACAGTTATTCCAGAAGGACCACTTTGGTGAGGTCACATCCACTGTAGGACTCGGGGACAGGTGGGTCAGACCTCAAGAGTTTCCTTAAAAGTAAGGCTCTCAAAATTAGAAAGTGCCAAGGCAAATCACAATGATTGGCAATGTCGCCCACAAATACTCAGCCGCACTCTGACACCTCCTGACAATTAACAAAATATAATATTTATAAAAAAAGGCAGCGCAAAAAACACTGTGGGATGTGTTGTCAAGGAATTATTTATGGCAGCACAGAGTGTCAGAAAATAACTCCATTAACCGCAGACAACTGTGAAAAGCGAGCGTTTAAAAAGGTCAAATGCTTACGAAGACAAAGAAAGTTATTAGGGAGATGATGAATGAATCAACAAGCAGCGCAATTTAAATGCAAACATGAAATAAATAAAAAAAAATACGTTCGTTAATTAAAGTTTTCCTGTCTGCAGCTGACAAGTCAATTAAAGCATTATGCTGCAAGCTTCTTTTCAAGGTATGAAAATCTAGTCAATGGAAGACAAAGACGTGCAGGAAGAAATGGGGGAAAAAAAAGTGAATAAAAATCCCGAACTTCTGTTTTGAAGGAATCTGTCAGACGGTTTATAAAGAGAAAAATACCAAAAAAAAATTAATGAATTAGCCTTACTGAAGGAAGAATCTAAAGAGGATGTAGCAAATAACAAGTGGTGGCTGGCATGTGCTGAAATGGGTGTGGCCGGCGATGAAGTGGGCGGTGCTTACATAGGGGGCGGGGCATCTGTAGGGTTGCTTAATGAATGCGGCAGGAAATCTTTCAAAAAGCCGCAGCTGTTATGCAGTAACTTGTGTTTATGTGGTTTTTGTGTCAGTTTAAAATTATTTTTCATATTTTTTTTATAATTTCTGTCATTTTTTTATTTACTTATTGGTTAATTTGTGTACTGTCTGTTTAAGCTCATCCTTTGTGGGTGGAGCTCCAGGAGGCGGGGCCGCCCTGACATCACCACTCCCTCTGGCAATTTAAGTCAGCTGGGAATGCTCAGGACTAGGAGATCATTGTGTTGTGTGGAGTGTTTGTAAGTTGGCACCTCTGATTCCTTTCTGCTCTTATTCTTGGATTTGTTTTTGGGACTTGTTAGAAGAGACAGGTGGTTGGAAGCTTGCGCTGATATTGCGTGTTGATGCACCTGCCACACAACGAACCACCTTAGGATCCCAAATTAAGACCCGGGTGCAGCCATGCAACCGGTGCCACGTCAGCACCACACCAGAACAGTGGGAGATTTTTAACAGTGGCTGGAGTGCCAATCCTGCCACCAACCCCCACATTTTCCCTTGCAAATTGGAGGATCTCCTTGCAGGTCTGGGTGCAGGTTAACGTCATACCAGGGACAGGGCAACGGCAGGTTAAGGGCCTTGCTCAAGGGTCCAAAGGAGTAGAGTCACTTCTGTCATTTATGGGATTTGAACCTTCTGATTGCCGGCGCAGATCCCAAGCCTCAAGAAATTTGACAAATGAGAGGAGGCCATTCAGTCCATCAAGCCCGTTTGTTCAGCTAATAAGTCAAGCTCTCCTGGATTCTTCTTAAAGGTCATCAAGGTTTCTGCTTCAACTTAATGTCTTGTTGTTCACTTAGGATTGACTCCTTTTTTGCTCTTTTGAGCATTTTGCTCTATTTTATTTTGTTCATTACGTCCTTTATTTATTTATAAAGATTATTTGTTTGCCATTTTGTGCACAAGCCAGGGGTTTTCAGCCATCCTCCCCCTTCTGGTTTTTTTTTTTTTTTTTTGCTATATTTTGGAACATTTCTTTATGTTTTGAACTATTAAGCCAGTTTTATTCACTTTGGGCCTATCCAGGCTGAATCCTGCAGGTAAATGTCTGGGGTAAGCTGGTCTGGTGTGAGCAGGGCCGTCCTACCAGCCTCATAAGCTCTGGGGCAAAGCTGTGTGCTGGCACCCCTGTTTTGACAGCAAAACAGAAACATACATAGGCATCAGAAACAACGTGGGCCCCTGTGGACCCCGGCCAGTGCTCATTGTGCCCATATGCTAAGACAGCCCTGGGTGTGAGTGGACTGGCCATTGATGATCCTGTCCTGCTGTATAGTTATTTTTGGAGGCCTCACTCCATTTCCATTATGACTGTGACTCCTTATCATAACAGCAGCGGAGTCACCGTAAAAAAGAAAAAAAGCCTTAAAAGTTAACCCTTAAACCGCCACAACCAGCTATAGTCGCTTCCCCGAGCAATTTGCCAGCACGCCAGAGCTGATCAGTCAGTGGCGTACATTCGTTGACCAAGCCAGCTCACGGCTACTGGCGCCCCCTAGTGAATCACCATCACCGTCCCTGGGATTCGGCCACTGCACTAGACGAGCCTGACAGCGTCAGCGTTGGTCTCTATGTGCCGGCATGCAGCCAGTTCAAGTGCAGTTGATTTACTGAATTCCATCAATGGCATCAGTTGCACCTTAGGTTTAGGTTTAGGTTTCTTTATTTAGTCATGTTTACACAAGAAAACATGAAATTTGCCTTCTCAGTTGCATCTAATAACAGGTAACAGACAGAATGAAATAAAACAGACAAATAGAAATAAGAAAGGTTAAGGTAAGGCAGGTAGATAAAACATATTTACACCAAAAAAAAAAGGTTACAGGATATATATCAAAACCTTAATCATTATCTCCGATATTTCTTATTGAAAAGTCGTATGGCACTAGGAAGAAAGGAGTTTCTGGAGCGATTTGTGTGGGTTTTCAAAGTGACTCTCCTTCCTGATTTATTGAACTTTAGTTCTACATGTAATGGATGACCGTCATCAGTTGAGATGATTTCCAGTTTCTTTAGCATTGCCCTCTGAGACACACACTAGTCAAATCATCTCCATCAGCCCCAATAACTTTAGCTGTATACTTCGTAATCTGCTGGAGCTTTTTTGGAGTTTTGGTTTGTCAGACTATTAAACCAGGCAGTTAAACTGAAAGTGATCACAGACTGGATCATACTGCGATAGAAGGACAACATGAGGTCCTTGTCTACTTTAAATAGTTTAAGTTTATGGAGGAGAAATAAGCGCTGGTTGCATTTAGAAAATATATTTTTTTGTATTTGTATTCCAGTTAAGATTGTTATCTAGGTAAGTTCCTAAGTATTTATATTCATTCACTATTTCTACCTCCTATCCCGGAATGACAATAGGTGAACATACAGATTTCTGTCTCTTAAAATCAAATATCATTTCTTTGGTCTTTTTTACATTCAGAGTGAGAAAGTTTTTATTGCATCAGTTTACCATCCAGTCCACTTGATTTTAGATGGTGGCTTTCATCCTCCCCAGATATGCGTCCTATGAGTGTGGTGTCATCCACATACTTGATAATGGAGCAGCGGTCATTGTTCTGTCTCAGGTCACTTGTGTACAGAGTAGACAGTAATAGTGATAAGACACAGCCCTGTGGACCTCCTGTGTTTGAATGAATGGCTATTGAAAAAGTGTCCTGAACTTTAACTGTCTGTGAACGATTTAAAAGAAAGTTCTGAATCCATAGTGTGATAAATGGCTTTACATTCATACTGTTTAATTTCCCAATCAGTATATGAGGCTGTATGGTATTGAACGCTGAAGAAAAATCCAAAGATAGTGCTCTGACATATGAACCAGGCTGATCAAGAAAGGTGTAGATGTGATGTAAGATAACAAGCAGAGCATCTTCCACACTTCTGTTTGCACAATAAGCAAATTGATTGTTGTCTTGAAAAGACTTTGACACCTTGGACATATAATAAGAGATTGTTGCAATGGGGTTTTTTTTTGTAGTTTTTACAGTTCATTGGCAGTGTGTAAAATGATCAGGGTTGCAGTAATTGTGATGCTCTTTGCATGAAAAAAATTTGGGTTCCATTAAAATTTCACTTTTTCTTGGTGAATTGTGACGTTTCCTTAAAAAGTGCAGCAAAAACGTATTTGGCGTCCGGGGGTATGTGGCGGTTTAAGGGTTAAGATCTGAAAAAATGAAAGGATCAAGACGAGAGGCTTTAGCAGAGTTTAGTTGGAGTGGAGGGTTCAGTGCAAGCTGGGCAGAAGTGTGTAACATTAAAAGTGGGAGAAGGGAACTCCCAATGACTTCTCTAGCGCCTTCAACACAATCCAACCTCTGCTCCTTAGGGACAAGCTGACAGAGATGGGATTAGATTCATACCTAGTGGCATGGATCGTGGACTATCTTACAGACAGACTTCAGTATGTGCGTCTCAGGAACTGCACGTCTGACATTGTGGTCAGCAACACAGGAGCGCCACAGGGGACTGTACTTTCTCCGGTCCTGTTCAGCCTATATACATCAGACTTCCAATACAACTCGGAGTCCTGCCATGTGCAAAAGTTCGCTGATGACACTGCTATCGTGGGCTGCATCAGGAATGTGCTGGAGGATGAGTATAGGGACCTAATCAATGACTTTGTTAAATGGTGCGAGTCAAACCACCTACAACTGAACACCTGCAAAACCAAGGAGCTGGTGGTGGATTTTAGGAGGCCCAGACCCCTCATGGACCCCGTGATCATCAAAGGTGACTGTGTGCAGAGGGTGCAGACCTATAAATATCTGGGAGTGCAGCTGGATGATAAACTGGACTGGACTGCCAATACTGATGACCTGTGCGAGAAAAGACAGAGACGACTATACTTCTTAGAAGGCTGGCGTCCTTCAACATCTGCAATAAGATGCTGCAGATGTTCTATCAGACAGTTGTGGCGAGCGCCCTCTTCTACGCAGTGGTGTGCTGGGGAGGCAGCATTAAGAGGAAAGACGCCTCACGCCTGGACAAACTGGTGAGGAAGGCAGGCTCTATTGTAGGCATGGAGCTGGACAGTTTAACATCTGTGGCAGAGCGACGGGCGCTGAGCAGAACTCCTGTCAATCATGGAGAATCCACTGCATCCACTGAACAGGATCATCTCCAGACAGAGGAGCAGCTTCAGCGACAGACTGCTGTCACCGTCCTGCTCCACAGACAGATTGAGGAGATCGTTCCTCCCCCAAACTATGCGACTCTTCAATTCCACCCGGGGGTGTAAACATTAACATTATACAAAGTTATTGTCTGTTTTTCACCTGCATTATTATCAGTCTTTAATTTAATATTATTTATTGTATCAGTATGCTGCTGCTGGAGAATGTGAATTTCCCATTGGGATTAATAAAGTATCTATCTATCTATCTATCTATCTATCTATCTATCTATCTATCTATCTATCTATCTATCTATCTATCTATCTATCTATCTATCTATCTATCTATCTATCTATCTATCTAGTGCTTTTCACATCTATCTATCTATCTATCTATCTATCTATCTATCTATCTATCTATCTATCTATCTATCTATCTATCTATCTATCTATCTATCTATCTATCTATCTATCTATCTATCTATCTATCAGGCCTTTCGTGTTTGTTTTGTGACTCCTCTGGCTAGGACACATACGGACTGCATGCTAGGTTATGAATACTTCCCAATGTCTTCATTTAGTTATTTTGTATTTTTATCAAATTCACGGGAATTAAAGGGATTGCACATGCTTTGTGTCTCGGTAAAGTTCTATGTGACTCTACTTTTCCCCTTTTGTATTATTAATATGTAGCCTTTATCATAATCCCTCATATCTCACAGACTTTGCACTTTTTATCAGGTACTGTACTTTATAACTTCTCCCCACCTTCCTTTCTACATCTTTAACCTCAGGCAATTACATAAAGTAAAAGACAAGCAGGGGTTAAATTACAACTTAAAAATCGTATTAGTTGGAATTTTCAGAAAATAATAACAATAAGCAAAGTACAAGTGGATATTGGCGACCATACAACCTGATAAATGCTGATGTGTGGTTTCAGGTGGCACACAGACTTGCAGTTACTTTAAATGTCTCTAGTTAAGGCCTCATTTGATTGCTTTCTGCCGCCGAGTTGTGCTTCTCATTGTGGTCTTAAATAAATGAGATCCTCTATGTTAAGTAGAATGCCTTGTGATAAGTGTACATGTTTACTATGTCATTGTGCTCTGTACAAATATTTTATAAATCTGCGTTTCTTTCTGCTCACATGCACAGCTAATACAAAGCCAGATTTAGCACAGGGGCTCATCACTTAGAACTTCTAGGCAAGCATTAGAAGACAAGACAGGGACAACTGTGAAATGGGCATTGTATACTATTTCTATGTGTCAAAGTCAGCAACTGTAACTGTAACAGTGCCTTGTTTGGAATGGCATGATTCACCGAAGTGGGGGCTTGCACGGGAACACTGCCCGGCACACCTTTGAAGCCGACTGATAACGTCACCCGATCCGGAAAATCCTTCCAACGCAGTGAAGAAAATGGCAGACTCTACACATCGGGCTCCCACTCCCACACTGGGTTCTTATCATGGCTTCCTTCGTCTGTTATGCCACATAAGCTGACATTAAAGAAAGCTAAGTTATGTGATTTCTTACTGCCATGCCCTCGATCCTCTGCAGTTCGCATACCAGAAGAAGGTAGGAGTGGAGGATGCCATCATCTACATGCTACACCGATCCCTCTCCCACTTGGACAGAGGCAGTGGTGCTGTAAGAATTATGTTTCTGGACTTCTCTAGCGCCTTCAACACCATCCAACCTCTGCTCCTTAGGGACAAGCTGACAGAGATGGGAGTAGAGTCATACCTAGTGGCATGGATCGTGGACTATCTTACAGACAGACCTCAGTATGTGCGTCTCGGGAACTGCACGTCTGACATTGTGGTCAGCAACACAGGAGCACAGCAGGGGACTGTACTTTCTCCAGTCCCGTTCAGCCAATACACTATCGTGGGCTGCATCAGGAGTGGGCAGGAGGAGGAGTATAGGGACCTAATCAAGGACTTTGTTAAATGGTGCGACTCAAACCACCTACACCTGAACACCAACAAAACCAAGGAGCTGGTGGTGGATTTTAGGAGGCCCAGACCCCTCATGGACCCTGTGATTATCAGAGGTGACTGTGTGCAGAGGGTGCAGACCTATAAATACCTGGGAGTGCAGCTGGATGATAAATTAGACTGGACTGCCAATACTGATGATCTGTGCAAGAAAGGACAGAGCCGACTATACTTCCTTAGAAGACTGGAGTCCTTCAACATCTGCAATAAGATGCTGCAGATGTTCTATCAGACGGTTGTGGCGAGCGCCCTCTTCTACGCAGTGGAATAAACTGGTGAGGAAGTCAGGCTCTATTGTTGGCATGGAGCTGGACAGTTTGACATCTGTGGCAGAGCGACGGGCGCTGAGCAGACTCCTGTCAATCATGGAGAATCCACTGCATCCACTGAACAGGATCATCTCCAGACAGAGGAGCAGCTTCAGCGACAGACTGCTGTCACCGTCCTGCTCCACTGACAGACTGAGGAGATCGTTCCTCCATCACACTATGCGACTCTTCAATTCCACCCGGGGGGTAAACGTTAAAATTATTCAAAGTTATTGTCTGTCTGTATACCTGCATTGTTATCACTCTTTAATTTAATATTGTTATTATCAGTATACTGCTGCTGGAGTAGGGGAATTTCACCTTGGGATTAATAAAGTATCTATCTATCTATCTATCTATCTATCTATCTATCTATCTATCTATCTATCTATCTATCTATCTATCTATCTATCTATCTATCTATCTATCTATCTATCTATCTATCTATCTATCTATCTATCTATCATATACTGTGCCTTTCCTATCTATCTATCTATCTATCTATCTATCTATCTATCTATCTATCTATCTATCTATCTATCTATCTATCTATCTATCTATCTATCTATCTATCTATCTATCTATCTATCTATCATATACTGTGCCTTTCCTATCTATCTATCTATCTATCTATCTATCTATCTATCTATCTATCTATCTATCTATCTATCTATCTATCTATCTATCTATCTATCTATCTATCATATACTGTGCCTTTCCTATCTATCTATCTATCTATCTATCTATCTATCTATCTATCTATCTATCTATCTATCTATCTATCTATCTATCTATCTATCTATCTATCTATCATATACTGTGCCTTTCCTATCTATCTATCTATCTATCTATCTATCTATCTATCTATCTATCTATCTATCTATCTATCTATCTATCTATCTATCTATCTATCTATCTAATACTTGTATGCAAAATTTGGTTGACCACAGTGAAAGGGGACTCAAGTTATCACGTTTACACACACACACACACACACACACACACACACACACACACACACACGCACACGCAGACACAGACAGACAGACAGACAGACAGACAGACAGACATCATTCCAAAATGGTATTTTCAGACTCAGGGAGGTCTAAATAAATGGAATTTTTGTTCGAGTACAATTCTTTCTGTATACTTTTTATGTGAGAAATTAAAAACGTGCGCTTCAACCAAAAGCCGACGTTTATTCGTATTTATAGGGAATCAAACACTTGCTGCCTTGGAATGGCAAACAGGATAATACATCAAATAACTTCAATGTCCGGCCTGAGTGCACTGCCTAGAATAGGACGTTAACTCCTCTTGGACATTTACTTTTTTGGCTGACGTCTTTATCCAAGGCGACTTACATCGTTTATGATACAATTGGATACATTTCTTTGGCAGTGGCGTAGCTAGGGGCTGTCGGAGGGGACGATCCACACTGGGCGACACATTTTTGGGGGCGGCATTATTGGCCAAGAGGCTCAGTACAATTCGTGTGTAAGCAGCAGGGTTCGGGCACTGGTTCTGGTTTTCGCAGCATATTTATATTAAACTAATAATGAGAATACGGCTTATCAGTGCATCTATACTGTATTCTTGTCTGGTTGATGCTTATGAATAATTATATGTGAATAATGATTGCTGTTTCTCTATATATGAATAAATCTATGCAAAAGCTAAATTTTTCTCTGTACGTCATTTTAATTTTGTATTTAAATAGGTTAACATATTCAGATATGTTGGAAGGTGGCAAATTGAAGCACCGCGCCTCGAACTCGGGCTACGCCACTGCACTAGGGGCTCTCCAGTTGGCGCACAGGCAGGTCATGTGACTTGCTCATGCAGGGACACACAGCCTCGGGGTTTGCGGTCCGAAGTCTTAAGCACAACGCCACACTGCCAGCCTTGTCACATTTGATTTTTTTTATATGACATTATTATTAATGTGTTTTAGGTGTTGTATGATGATCTGGAGACGCTATGAACGCTCATTGGACAAATCGTGAAATCACACAAACAAACTGGCACAGGAAAAACACAGAAATCCACAAGGAAACTGACATCCAGTGGTGAAAAAAATATATACATAGATGATGCCCTCGCCATATTTTTGGCTCTTCTTTTAAAGAGATTGCTTAATTATCTTCTTTCCCAGAAACCCCTGCGCCCTCTGCATCTACATAATGGCATAATACTGCAGGGGCTGCTGGGAGGTTTGGGCCATTTGACCTGCACTGCTACACATTATATGGAAAAATTAAACTTACACTCTGCAAGAACGACAAGTGCTCATCTCCCAGTTTCAGTGTGTGCAAGTTTATTAAAATCAAACATATTTTAAAGGTTAATTGCTTTGGCCAGCAGGAATATTTGAACCAGTGGCTTTCTAACGATAAAGGAAACCCCCGGAATTGTGAAGGCAGAAGGTCAGTGCTGCCTGAGTGGATGCATTCCGCTCTCCCCCAGACTCGCCTGTTTGAAGGGTCTGTCAGGTTTGACCACTGGGACC
This sequence comes from Erpetoichthys calabaricus, assembly GCF_900747795.2. Lineage (NCBI taxonomy): Eukaryota > Metazoa > Chordata > Cladistia > Polypteriformes > Polypteridae > Erpetoichthys > Erpetoichthys calabaricus. The sequence continues at coordinate 89,233,153 of NC_041409.2, read as the reverse complement.
TCATTACTTGGCTGCTTCATTTGTTGAGTTTTTGCTGCAAACTTAAAGATTTCCAAACCAAGCCAGGAGAACAAAAGTTAAAAGACATTCAGCACGAGACGTGAGAAGAAGTTGACGTGATGTTGGAATTCAAGTTAATAAGACGCAGAGGCTCTGTGGTTCCATTTTGAGTCTGCGATTGCCCCCAGATATGCTTCGTCTTCAATTATTGCTTCCTGTGGGCAAATGGTGTTTCTTCTAAGAACTATTTTTATTTTTTGCCTCTTAACAATGGCCAGATAAGCAGATGATACCGGAGCATATCAATGGTGCACAGGCACAGACATTCCAGACACGTAACCATAGCTCAGTCTGTTTGGTCTTTTTGCATACAACACCCTGACAGACCCCTGATTTCTGGGCCTCATATGACAATTATGGTCTCACTCAGGATGTCAAGACCTTTTACCACAGGGGTCAACATAGCATCTGGCAGAACGGGGATCCATGAGGCTTAAACCCTGATGCTGATAGCTCAGTCTCTACCTTTACTTCACAGTGAGCCACTGATCGGTGCGCCACATGTTAAAACCTCTGGGACATCAAATCCTTGGAACAGAAAGCTACAGCAGCCCCATCCAGAAACATCACATAGGTACTGACATGACGCCCCGTTCTGGGTCGGGGCTTGCCCAATTAACTGCTTCAATAGTTCCTGGGTGTTTAGGTTTGAAAGTGGATGGATGGATGGATGGATAGGTGTTTTCATTTGAATGTAGATGGATGGAAGGATGGATAGATAGATGAATGGGTAGATGGATGAGTGGAAAATAGATGGATTGATGGACAGATGGATGGATGGATGTTTGTTATGAAAGTGGATGGATGGTTGGATGTTTGGTTTGGAAGTGGATGGATGGATAGATGTTTTCGTTTGAATGTAGATGGATGGATGGATGTTTTGGTTTTGAAAGTGGATGGCTGGATGGGTAGATGTTTTCATTTGAATGTAGATGGATGGATGGATGGATGGATGGATGGATGGATGGATGGATGGATGGATGGATGCAAGGATGGATGGATGTATGTTTTGGTTTGAAAATTAATAGATGGATGTATGTATGTTTAGTTTGGAAGTGGATGGATGGATGGATGGATGGGTATATGTTTTCATTTGAATGTAAATGGATGGATGGATAGATGGATGGAAAGTTGATGGAGTGATGGACAGGTGGATGGATGTCTGGTTTGGAAGGGGATGGATGGATGGATGGATGGATGGATGGATGGATGAATGTTTTGGTTTTGAAAGTGGATGGATGGATGGGTAGATGTTTTCGTTTGAATGTAGATGGATGGATGGATAGGTGGATGGATGAATGAATAGATGGATGAATGGAAAGTGGATGGATTGATGGACAGATGGATGTATGGATGTTTGGTTTGAAAGTGGATGGATGGAAGAGTAGATGTTTTCATTTGAATGTAGATGGATGGATGGATGAATGGATGTTTTGGTTTTGAAAGTGGATGGATGGATGGGTAGATGTTTTCGTTTGAATGTAGATGGATGGATGGATAGATGGATGAGTGGAAAGTGGAAGGATTGATCGACAGATGGATGGATGGATGTTTGGTATGAAAGTGGATGGATGGTTGGATGTTTGGTTTGAAAGTGGATAGATGGAAGATTAGATGTTTTCATTTGAATGTAGATGGATGGATGGATGAATGGATGTTTTGGTTTTGAAAGTGGATGGATGGATGGGTAGATGTTTTCATTTGAATGTAAATGGATGGATGGATAGATGGATGAGTGGAAAGTGGATGGATTGATGGACAGATGGATGGATGGATGTTTGGTATGAAAGTGGATGGATGGTTGGATGTTTGGTTTGAAAGTGGATGGATGGATGGTTGGATGTTTGGTTTGAAAGTGGATGGATGGATGGATGGATGGTTGGATGTTTGGTTTGGAAGTGGATGGATGGGTAGATGTTTTCATTTGAATGTAGATGGATGGATGAATGGATAGATGGATGAATGGAAGGTGGATGGATTGATGGACAGATGGATGGATGGATGTTTGGTATGAAAGTGGATGGATGGTTGGATGTTTTGGATTGAAAGTGGATGGATGGATGAATGGTTGGATGTTTGGTTTGAAAGTGGATGGATGGATGGATGGTTGGATGTTTGGTTTGGAAGTGGATGGATGGGTAGATGTTTTCGTTTGAATGTAGATGGATGGATGGATGTTTTGGTTTTGAAAGTGGATGGCTGGATGGGTAGATGTTTTCATTTGAATGTAGATGGATGGATGAATGGATAGATGGATGAATGGAAAGTGGATGGATTGGTGGACAGGTGGATGGATGGATGTTTTGATTTAAAAGTGAATGGATGGATGGATGGATGGATGGGTTGATGTTTTCATTTGAATGTAGATGGATGGATAAATGGATAGATGAATGGATAGATGGATGAATGGAAAGTGGATGGATTGATGGACAGATGGATGGATGTTTGGTTTGGAAGTGGCTGGATGGATGGATGGATGGATGGATGGATGGATGGATGGATGGATGGATGGATGTGGATTACAATCTGACAAAATTCAATGCAAAGCAAAATCAGAAGTAACAAATCTTGACTCCCAGACCTGTATATTAAAAGGAGTTAAATGCCAAGTCTGACTTTGGAAGGAGTTCACAGAGGCTACCGATGGGAACACATGTACCTGACGTCTGTGATGGTGGAAGATGGAATTTGGCAGGCTGAGGCTTCACTTAAATTAAAAAACATTTGGCTCTTCATTAAAGCTCTGGATCAAGCGTGCCATTAAAAAGTCCCAAAATCCATCAAGAGGAAATCGAGTCAAGTCATCCGTTATTCATGCTCTCCTCAGATATTCTGATTAATCATATCATGTGGTGAGCGCCTCAAAGTCCAAGAACAAAGACGCTCAATAATTCATCGGCCTGTAATTGCAGCCCCTCCAGTCCTGCCCAGTGTCGCACTGGGAAGTGAGGTGAGCTCCTCGCCCGAGATGCTTCAAGCTCCATCTGCCCACTTAACTTGAACTGACGTATTTTTTTAGGTGCGTATGTCCCTTTTAATTATCCTTTGGAGTTGAATTTGAAAAATATGTGCATTAAAGAAATAATTGGAATAAGGGTGAAGAATTCTGCACATGGCATTTATTGTCCTATGTACTGAGCACAATCTTCACGTACTGTATCATGAAACTCTTATTTGAGTGTAGACTTCTCGTAATTCAACCATCAGCTAACAATTAATGGCGCAGCAATGCAGTATACTACAGCCCTGTGCTGGTATCTAGTAGGTTGCTGATTCAAATCCCGCTACTGCCAGAGGGGATCCTACCAATTGTTGGGCCCTTGAACAAGACCCTGTGGCAGATAGCCATGCTGGAAGGACCAGGTGAGCAAGTGTGGCCAGAGCATTACCTCCCCCAGAGCTGTAGATGGCAGCCCCCCTGGATTGCAGCAGTGCCTAGGACTCCCGCAGGGCTTCATGGGAGTTGGAGTTTGGTGCAGCCCTGTTGGAATCCTTGGATGCCACCAGGGGGTGCTGCAGCTGCTGCTGAGCCCTACAGAGCTGCTCTTCCACCACACTTGGAACTGCTGCCAGAAAAAGGTCATCAAGCACCTGGAACACTTCTGGGTGGGCTATAAAAGGAGCCAGCAGCCACCACTCTGAGAGCCAGAGTCAGGAGGAGGGAGACAAAGCTTGCCGGGAGGAGTGGGAGAGAAAAAGAAGAAAAAGAAAAAGAAAAGAAGAAGAAGAAGAGTATTGTGTTGAGGTGGGCTTGTGCTGAGAACTGTGTTTGACATATAGGGACGGGGAAGGAGTTTCCCACAAGGAAAAAAGAAAATAAAATCACATGTGGTTTGAACTTGTGTCCTACGCCTGTCTGAGTCGGGTAGGGTGGCTGGTATGCCCTCTGTTGGCTTTACAACCCTTAACCTGAGAATTGCTCCAGAGGCTCTGTACAATGGCTGACCCTGTGCCCAGACCTCTAAAGTTCATATGAAAAAAACAATTATTCCTCAAATCAAAAAGTTAGGACATCAACATGGCCACCAGTCCGTTTGCTGGACCCACTTTGTTTGTTACAAGGTCATATGGAGGCAGGAGGGACAACCAGCTCCACATAGGACCCCAGCTCAAATAAGATGGTCATCACTGTCATTCAAACTGAATCAGTTTAGTTTTGTCAGAAAACACCCTGGGGTGGGATGCCAATCCAGTAGAATACACACTCACACACACTCACACTCTCACACACACTCACACTCTCTCACACACACACAGAGTTATATTCACTTACATTCATGTCAAGCAGTTTAGCAACATCAAGAACAGACCCTGAAAGTCAGACACACGCTCAGTAATACCAGGCACCAATCAGCCCCATACTGGGTGCCAGTCCCTTGAAGGGTACACTCACACTCACACTTCACAAGGAGTCCAGTCTTCATCTCAGGTCACTGGATAGCGTCCATGTCTCACAAACATACAGCAAAACTGGAAGCACAATAAGCAGGTACAGTATGCAGTTTGCATATCAGGAGAAGGTGAGAGCGGAGGATGCCATCATCTACATGCTACACTGATTCCTCTCCCACTTGGACAGAGGCAGTGGTGCTGTAAGAATTATGTTTCTAGACTTCTCTAGTGCCTTCAACACAATCCAACCTCTGCTCCTTAGTGACAAGCTGACGGAGATGGGAGTAGATTCATACCTGGTGGCATGGATCGTGGACTATCTTACAGACAGACCTCAGTATGTGCATCTTGGGAACTGCAGGTCTGACATTGTGGTCAGCAACACAGGAGCGCCACAAGGGACTGTACTTTCTCCGGTCCTGTTCAGCCTATATACATCGGACTTCCAATACAACTCGGAGTACTGCCACGTGCAAAAGTTCACTGACGACACGGCTATCGTGGGCTGCATCAGGAGTGGGCAGGAGGAGGAGTATAGAAACCTCATCAAGGACTTTGTTAAATGGTGCGACTCAAACCACCTACAACTGAACACCAGCAAAACCAAGGAGCTGGTGGTGGATTTTAGGAGGACCAGGCCCCTCATAGACCCCGTGATCATCAGAGGTGACTGTGTGCAGATGGTGCAGACCTATAAATACCTGGGAGTGCAGCTGGATGATAAATTAGACTGGACTGCCAATACTGATGCTCTGTGCAAGAAAGGACAGAGCCGACTATACTTCCTTAGAAGGCTGGCGTCCTTCAACATCTGCAATAAGATGCTGCAGATGTTCTACCAGACGGTTGTGGCGAGCGCCCTCTTCTATGCGGTGGTGTGCTGAGGAGGCAGCATAAAGAAGAGGGACACTTCACAACTGGACAAACTGGTGAGGAAGGCAGGGACTATTGTAGGCACAGAGCTGGACAGTTTGACATCTGTGGCAGAGCGACGGGCACTGAGCAGACTCCTGTCAATCATGGAGAATCCACTGCATCCACTAAACAGGATCATCTCCAGACAGAGGAGCAGCTTCAGCGACAGACTGCTGTCACCGTCCTGCTCCACAGACAGATTGAGGAGATCGTTCATCCACCACACTATGCGACTCTTCAATTCCACCCGGGGGTGTAAACGTTAACATTATATAAAGTTATTGTCTGTTTTTAACTGCATTATTATCAATCTTTAATTTAATATTGTTTTTTGTATCAGTAAGGTGCTGCTGGAGTATGTGAATTTCCCCTTGGGATTAATAAAGTATCTATCTATCTATCTATCTATCTATCTATCTATCTATCTATCTATCTATCTATCTATCTATCTATCTATCTATCTATCTATCTATCTATCTATCTATCTATCTATCTATCTATCTATCTATCTATCTATCTATCTATCAGTAAAACCTCGATTATCCATCAGGGGTCGGGACAGAAGCCGTGATGGATAATAGAAAAGACAGATAACAGAACAGCTACTTTAAAAATTGATATACAGCAGACCAGTTTAACGAATAGTCGTATCTGTTTACAAAACAAAACTATATTAACAAGATATAATATAGTATTCCATCCATCCAACCAGCTATATCATAACTAGAGGGTCACAGGGGTCTGATGGAGCCAATCCCAGCCAGCACAGGGCGCAAGGCAGGAACCATCTCACTGCAGGGTGCGCACACACTTGGGACAATTTCGGATCGCCAATGCACCTAACCTGCATGTCTTTGGACTGTTGGGAGGAAAGCTACGCAGACACGAGGAGAACATGCAAACTCCACGCAGGGAGGAACTGGGAAGCAAACCCCGGGTCTCCTAACTGCGAGGCAGCAGCGCTACCCACTGCGCCACCATGCTGCCTAATATAGTATTAATTCATATTGTAGCCGCCGAAGTATAAGGCGGTGGCACGGTGGCACGGTGGCGCAGTGGGTAGCGCTGCTGCCTCGCAGTTAGGAGACCCGGGGTTTGCTTCCCAGTTCCTCCCTGCATGGAGTTTGCATGTTCTCCTCGTGTCTGCGTAGCTTTCCTCCCAACAGTCCAAAGACATGCAGGTTAGGTGGATTGGCGATTCTAAATTGGCCCTAGTGTGTGCTTGGTGTGTGGGTGTGTTTGTGTGTGTCCTGTGGTGGGTTGGCACCCTGCCCAGGATTGGTTCCTGCCTTGTGCCCTGTGTTGGCTGGGATTGGCTCCAGCAGACCCCCGTAACCCTGTGTTCGGCTTCAGCGGGTTGGAAAATGGATGGATAGATGGAAGTATAAGTCGAGTTCAAGCACGGGTAAAATGCGTGCCGAAAGAAATCCCTCCGTCCAAAAGTTTGTTTGTAAAAATATTTAGTGAAAATTAAAGGCAAATAATCCACACAAGAATAAAGAAAGAAGTTGTTACACGCGTAGAATAAAAGGCAAAAAAAAAAAGGAAAAGTATATCTTCTCTAAACTTTTCTTGATTAACTTTAGTTATTTCTGTACTTCTTCTTCTGTACGCCTTAAGCGTACGGCTCAGCACTTAAATAAACGCGTTGTCTTACATGTTACTTCACACTCTAAAGGCCCGTGGGCCCGGTTTAAAATCACGTGCCCTCTACACCTTACACATGGCAAGGCTGGTCACTAACTGAGAACAATGTTTAGTCAGAGCTGTTTTCCTGTGTTTTCTCTGTACTATTTATATAGGAAAGTAAAAAGAGACAGATTTCATTCATTTATCCAACCATCCATTCATTTTACAACCCGCTATATCCTAACTACAGGGTCACGGGGGTCTGCTGGAGCCAATCCCAGCCAACACAGGGCACAAGGCAGGAAACAAACGCCGGGCAGGGTGCCAGCCTACCGCAGTCATCCATTTATATAATTTCTAAAACTGCTTATTTGAATGCGTAATCATAGAGAAGTTGGACTCTCCTGGCAACGGCAAACACCAGCACAGGATGGGACGTCAGTCTGTGATGGGCCACACGCATGCAGCCTCACTCAAGAACAATCGATGGAACTCGCCTTCAGATCTTGGGGTGTGGGCCCCGAGAGAACATGCAGACACCACACAGACGGTGAGCCGAGTGCCACTTCAGTCCCCTCGAGTCGCTGGACTGGACGGCCGTATGGAGGAGCCAGTGTCGCGATGACAGGGATGACTAGGGACATAGGGAGACGGATGATTGTCTAGCGCATCCCTGATTAGGAATTTCTGCCCCCGACTCCATTTTTAGATTTACAAATTTTCCTTTGCCTCTTGGAAATAGGTTTTGCATGAATAATTCATGAGGTGCATACATATAAATTAAACAAACATACTAGCGGCTTATTACAATTTCAATTATTAATAGAGTGGACAGCCAATGCAATTGAAACCGACAAAGCTGGCTTAGCTATAAGTGTAATAATATAAATGAGGAATTAAAGTTTTACAGCCGCCTTCCGTCACCCCAGTGCAGCATGGAGAAGGAAATCCGCATAAATAAAAATATGAATTGTGTTACCCGACCGAAACACTCTGAGCCTCAGCACTACAAATCCGGAGAATGAAATCCAATAAAATGCTGATAGCCTATTTCACCGGATTCACTTCCTTTTGCCTCCCATTTCACGCAGGTATACTTGTCGTGGAATTAACTGGCAAATCGAAACTGACCCCCCACAAGTATGTGGGTGAGAATGTCCTCCTGTCCAGGGTCAGCACTTGCATGCCACTTGACTCTGCTGGAATAAGATGCAGCCTTGAGACCTTCAATTGGATTAAGTTGTTTTTTTGCAAAGGATGCCAAGTGTGAATGGGCATCCCTGCTGGGATGAGTCAAGGTTCCTTATGTGGCTGGGAGGGAAGCCTATTGAATAAAGAAGAAGAAAGGTGAGGAACACCCTACCTTATCCAGGAGATGGGCAGAAGGTGCTCTTGTGGAAGTGGGTTGTCCCAGTATGGATGGATCAAAGCCCCTTTATCCACCTGGGAGGCCAATGCAATGGAGGGACCGATACACTAGATGGCAGCATCCATTCAGACAGGTATAATGGGAACCGTAGACCCATGGAGCAACCCTGTTGGGGGTGTGCGAGGGTGCACTAAATTGCATTGCATTTTTCATTTCAGCAGATGGCACTTCACAAACATTAACACCGCTTTTATGAATCCTGTACCATATGGTGTGTGACAGGGACATATGCATTGCATTGTCATTCCAGCAGATGGCACTTCACAAACAACTAACGCTGCTTTTACAAATCACATACCAAATGGTGCATAACAGAGACATA